>NW_026899929.1:0-128702 GCF_033153095.1 Gastrolobium bilobum
TCTTTTTGGAAGAAGACACCTGGAAACAGTAAAAAAACAACCGCACCGAATTCACCCACCCAAAGTGCTGGCAAACTTTGGCAAATACGTGCATGAACCCCCAGGCATTGGGGTGCAACTGCGAAGGCGCAACCCTTAGATGAGATAGCACTCCTACCTCAAAATCAGTAAAGGGAAACCTAACTTTCTGGTCTGTGAAATGAGTCTTATAGGTTAGGAAACGCCATTGAGAAATTGCCCTGGGGCCAGGTTTGTCACAAACTCGAGTGTCTGAACTCACAGACTTGAAATCCCACTTGTGGTCATCAATTCCCCCCTCGGTAAAGTAAAAATTCCCCTCATTTTCGTAATCTTCGACCAAAGTAGCACCCTCAACGTAACAAGATTCCGCATCCAAAACGTCATCATCCACCCAGTTACGAGCCAAATAGCGCTCGCTAGTTTCCACAATCGCCATGCGCCATTAGAATCTCGGCTATTAGCAGACCTGGGATGAGGTTAAACACAGTCAAACGCCAAACACGATAGTCGGCATCAAAGAAGATTACAAGCTTACAATTGACAAATTACTCGTGGCTCACATCTCACCCTCATGCCTCACACACCGCCTCATAACTCGCGCAATGCTTAGTTCACTCTCTACGTCGTTAACGCGCGCCCTACAACAGAATAAACCTAGCATCGCTACGTATTCAAAGTGGAAAGTTACCTGGAGAGTCTGAAGTTTCGGACGCAGATGTGTAAAAATCTGAGTGTGAAAGTGGAGAGGGCCACCAGGCGGGTGGAATTTTGTACAATCCTATGTCATCAAAGATGGCATCCCACACGCCATAACGAGTGAGCCGAGCATCTTCTGGATGAAATCTACCCAGTCGGTTGTCGGTCGACTCATCGTACATGCGGCGATGAAAAGAATTGGATATCGGAGGAATATAACTGTTTGAGGTGCGTAAGGCGACAGGTGGATTAACTCTGGAGTAGTATGTATGTAGTGAATGAGATTGGAAGCGCGTTTCCATTGGGCGATATCGGGGATCACGGTTGATAGAAGATACTGGGCGAATAGGTCGCCCAGCGCCGAAGGAAGAACGCCGCGACGAACGGCGACAAGGACGGGACTTGCGGCCACCAGATGAACGATTGAAGGACCTCATAAACCTATCCTGCGGAATGAGAGAAGGCTCGCGCCGATCCCCCTCAGAGGGGCAACCGCTAACCCTTCCGGCACGGTTACTAGTCCCAGAAGCTTCACCAGAATAGGGAACGACAGCCCCCAGGGCTCTTTCCGGCAGAAGGTCTAAAATCTCACTCTCACTGAAACCTAGCAACTCAGGTACCCTACCGTAGGGTAAAGAACTAACCCCAGGAACTAAAGGGGTAGGAGAGAGAATGCTACCGCCACTCCAAAGAGGGAGGTTGGCAAGATACCTACGCATAACAGGCCCTACCTCAATGCTGTCAAGTGAGTCAAACGCCTCATCAAATTCCTCCTCTTTAATAGTTCCTCCTAACCCAAGTAACTCCTCAGCCGACATCTCACTAAACTTAACCATAACTGAGGAAAGAAAGCAGAAGCAAGAAATAAAATACCACCCTTAAGAGAAAGGAGCGAAGAACAGCGTACCTGTAACTAAAGAGTTTCTGAAAGAAGGAAGAAAAAAAGGAGTCCTAACCACCAGAAGTCCTTACACAGGAACAACAGAACCAGAGAAGGTGCAGCAAGAAGTAAAACCTTAAAGCCCAATGGAAGTTGCGAAGATTAATGCAGGCGAAAAAGGAGAAAGCTGAGTATGAACAAGGCCAGAGGTTGACGAAGGTTGCAGAGAAAGCTTATAAGATTTTGAAAGAAGTGAGTAAGAACAAGGTTAACGTTCTTATAAGAGAAGAAAGACTATTCATCAACGTACACGTGGAGGGTCAATCAAGGGTGACCGCCAGATCATGACAACCGTCAAGCGACAAGTGGCCCTAATGGAGGACCCTAAGGTAATTTTGGGGAGACAAGACGAGGCTCACGTCGCAATTAATGCGCCGTACTGCGCAACGAAGGGTTTCGTGCAGTTATTGCAATGGCGAAACTGCCATCATTGCAACCCTTTGAAAACCGCAAAAGTTAACCGTCACTAACTGCCATCATTACAACCCTTTGAAAACCGTAAAAGTTGACCGTTACTTTTGAGTGTACAACCCATACCAAGGGACACGAACCAAGTGTCCCACGGCACTCCCATGATTAAGGACGCCTCATCAACCGTGAGCTCATTCTGATAATTATCTGACGCCCAGAGAACAATCGTGACATCGAACCGGTCAGACAGCGTATTAACTGGCCATGACCTAGTTCAGCTGACGCCTCAAGGTTAGCCCTATAAACAGTCTCGCCTTGGTCAGGCGTTCATGACAACATATCTTGGCACCAAGCAATGCTTGCTACCAAGCTGGGGGGCTCCTATTCCGGATGGCTTAACCACATCCGAAGCCCAAGGGCCTTGTAACATATGGCCCAGTTTCACAGAGCCCCAAACAGCCTGAGCCCAGTACCCCAAGTTATATGCACGTCAGCCCTACCAGTTGGCCCTAGACGCATGCCCCAAGGCAGCTCGCCTCCCAAGGTACGACACCAAAATGTCTTATCTTGGAACCCCATATGCTCTGCGGATCGCCCAGAGACCATAAGTGGAAACCGCCCTGCTGCCGCATGCTGACATCGCCCAAGAGCAGACCCTGCATCGCTGCAGCGCCAGGCGTGTCTGCTCCTCACAACGAATCCCAAGGAGCGTTGACCTCCAATACGTAAGCCCTAACGGATTAAACTCCTGGACTCCTATAAATACCACCCTTGGGCACAAGGGAAAGGGCTACCTTTTATGTACTGTTATTATGCCCATTTACTTCTCAGTTATACACTTACTATCTGTCTGTCATTAATATCAGCTTGCTACCTCTTGGAATATTACCTCCTAGCCTGATCTTTACCTCAGCTAGAGGTATAATCCATATAGTGACATTACCCTCAAGGGTACATAGTGGGCTCGTTGTATCGAACGGTACAGAACCTATATATACATTCAGGGTCAAACTAACTAACATGAAAACCTAACTAAGTTAGTTACAACAGACTAACAAACTGACATAAAGGGTATAATACACGTGTATGCTGTATCAGCATAATAATATATCTCAATACATATTTTTGTTTACATATATGTCCAACAACTATTGTCCTGGATTCAGGAGCAATGCTATATTTTGACACCACTTAACCTTCTCTTTCCTCAACTAACTACTTTAGTTATGTCAACATATACTGTGGGACAAGCTTTTAATTATGACACCACTTAACCTTGCCTTAATTATGCTCCTTTTATCATGTAAGGAAGTTGTATTTCTTTTGCATTATAATTTGCTTTAGGGGATAAATCACTACATTATATGAGAAATTATGCATTAAAGCAATTGTTCTAGTATTGCAGGTTGAATATTTTCTTAAATGATCTTTTCATATGCTCATTTTAGAATGTAATTTTATATTTAATATGTCTATTGTTTATAGGAAAATGTTTAAGAAACTGATATTACAAATATCAAGTGTGGTAATAAGGTATGAATTGATCAAGGCAAGTTGACAATCAACTAATCATAGACTGCCATTTACATCTGTGCAACCGGGGGAGGCCTTTTTGTGGCTTCTTGCTATATCAAAATATGCTTTTTGACTTCCACTCCTCTACCAAAGTGATCATTGGAAGCTCTGAATAGAGATTTTGGCCTGGGGTCCTCCTTGAACATAAACAAATATGCACTCAGAGCCAGGTTTCAAGACCTTGAGCCATGGGGGTAGTTCATAGGTGTTCTTCTCTTTTGTTGGAGAGAGACCCCATAGAGAGCCTGAGAGATTCTCAATCACCAACTTAAGATCTGAGATTGGCTTTTGGGAAGTGTTCTTTATTACCACCTTGTGACGGTAATAAGTTGATGTGCCAACAGTCCATGAGCTAGTGATTGAATGAAGGAATACTACTGGGACCCCTGAAACAGAATCATACCATTCTTTAGTCAGTGTTTGAGTAAAAAGTTGCCAAGTAATGAGACTATAAGAACTAAATCAAATCTCTGAAATCACCTGCTGATGTTGTATGTGCTGGTGTTATATGTGGATTTGGAGCTGTCAGGTCAATAGATATAAGATTAGTACAACAATTGCTATAGGAACAAAACTTCAAAGTATAGTTATTTGGATTTGATCCAAGTTAATCTGTTATGACTCTATATTACTCACTTGATGTTTTTGGCTGGGGTACTGGTGTTTCAGTAAGATATTGGTAGGAACCTGTGACATGCAAGAGAAAAGATTGATACTTCACAGAGGAAAAGGAAGACAAAAGAGCATATGAGTAGAGAAAGCAGATTAATATCTTTACCTGTATTACCATATAAACTCTGCAGTTTAGCAAAGATGCCTATAAGAGGAGCAGAACCTGAAATTGTAGGCTCAGTTTGTTCATAATTGGATCTGTCATCAGAGAAGTCATCATTTTTGTCAGGTCCTCCCACAAGCCCACCCAAGACAACATTGGGATTCGGCTCAGGGCGGCCATACCATGCCTCGAATCCTTGGACACAACCAACCTCAGAGTGCAGAACAAAGATTGAAGCAATGGAAGCACCTCTATGGTGAACATGAAGAGGATAGTTTGGTCCATATCCAACCAAGTAGCTCATATCCTTGGGGTTTTTTCCAAGAATATAGTCAGCCTGTGTCAGCCAAATTTCACAGTTTCAGCTTAATAGTATTAACATTACACATGCATGATTAACCAGAGACAAGATAGGATCAAATGGTATATTTTTATGTATGCTGAATGGTATTACACTAATACAGTATAAAACATAACACATAGCATGGGACATGAATGCAAGCCATCATATTAAATTTATAGTATTATATAGGGCAAATTCCAGTGCACAAGGCTCCCCGACTTGTGAGGGTAGAGGTGAGGGTTGATTGTACGCAACCTTACCCTCGCATTTTTGCAAAGAGATCATTTTCCAGACACCTGTGATAACAACTTTACCGGTGCTCGAAGGCTCGCACTCAAATTTATAATATTATATAATAAAATTTAAATAAGATCTAGACAGTTTGAGAGCATTGCTAAAGTACATAAGTATTTCTTGAATCCAATAGATACATACTTGTGATTTTGCAAAATTTAGGAGCTCCTGAGGTTGAATTTGTCCCTCTGGACAACCAAGCTGGGTTTTCGCCGCGTAGAGATAGTTAGAGTAAACAGCTAAAAGAAATGCAGCAGATGAAGCATACTGCATGTTGTTCCATTCACGCACGTATACCAAGCCACCTAATAGGCATGCCCAAAAATAAAAATGAAATGATTATACTTTTCTGTGAATGGTTCTTTATAGAATGTGAATCCATTCACAAAGAGTAGAATGATTGTTAAATGATATACTTTAGTAACTAACCTGGGGTTTTCTGGACATTGTAACCATCATTCTTTTGCAAGCAAGCGCAGGCAAAATAATCTGCCTTGGCCTGATATTGCTTTAGTGTAGAAGCGTAAGAACCAGCCTTTCCTTCTAGTAATACCTGCAAAGTTTGTATTGACCATTTATTGCATGTTTCTTTGTACTAAAATTGTTAATATGTTACACTTATAACCACTCTCTTGTAATGGAATAATTAATGTTGATAATATGCAGAGACTTTGTCCAAAATGACCTTTAGCAGTATATGTATTAGAGAAATACAAAATCAATAATATGGCCTTCACCTAACAGTAAAAGTTTTTGGATTGAATTAATTCTTTATATAAAATCAAAGTCTCTGTGACCAAGTGGTCACGAGTTCGATCCTTATCGCCCCCATTCTATTAATAATTAAATTTTGTGGAGTTTCTTAGTACGAGTAGGTGAGTCTGTGCATTGTCCACCCTTCAAGTCGAATAAACTTTTGTGTGAGGGGTATGTTAGAGAAATAAAACTATTAATGTAACCTTTACTAACAGCTGAAGTTTTTTGGTTGAATTGGTTCTTTACAATATTTAATAGCACATTGCATTTTGTTGTATACAAATTGATCTTTTGGAGATTATCGGATTATACTATCATCAAATTCAACTATTACCATTTAAGAAAACAATAATCATTGCTTACCTTAGATAGAAGGATCTGCACGCCAGCATATTTGTTGTCCCATGAGAACTCTCTCACTGCCCATCCAGTTCCACCCATATACACAGCATTGTCCACTACATACTGCAGGTAGTATTCATCGCCAGTTGCTTGATACAACCATGTGGCAGCCCATAACAGTTCATCCTTCATTGGAAAAAGTTGACTTAGACATGATTATGTATATAAATAAGGAAAAGATACAAAATAGAAAAGAGTTCACTCACTGAGTAACCGGAAGAAGAATAGAATTGTTGAGCACCAAATATGGAATCATCATATAGACCTCTGAACCTATCCGCAAATGTGAAGAGCTGCAACAGATAGAAGAACTTCTATGACAACTCAATAACATGTGTTGAGATATACAAAACTATTAATGTAACCTCACCCAATAGCTTAAGCTTTTGAGTTGAATTGGTTCTTTACATGGTATCAGAGCCTCGGTGTACCGGGTTCGATCCTCACCGCCCCCCACTTTCTTTCTAGTGGAATTTATTTCTTCGCACAGGTAGGTGGGCCTGTGCATTGTCCACCCTTCAAGCCTAGTGGGCTCTTGTGTGAGGGGACGTATTAAGATATATAAAATCATTATTGTAACCTCACCCAATAACTTAAGCTTGTGTGGGTTGAATTGGTTCTTTACAACATGTAAACTATAGAAATTTTTTCTGTACATAATGACAATATTTATTATGTTGTTTTTTGGGATTGTAGTACTCATTTGAAATGATTTTCACCAGAATATGATTAACCTTTGATTAATTTTAGTTTCTTTTAATGCCATATATCCTTTTGTGTTATGAGTAAATTTTGATCAGTTTGTTTGAGTATTGACCTGTTTTGCATGAACTAGCAAGAGACTAGAGTAAGAAGAGTTGTAAGGCATGAAGGCTATAGCTGCTGCAGCCAATGCAGCTGCAGTTTCACCAGCAAGATCAGAGCCAGGATGTTCTTCATCAATTCTATAGGCAGTCCTTGAAGTTGTCATGTCTTCAGCACGCTCCCAGCAGTAGTGATCAGAAGTTCCATCACCCACCTGAAATTTCCCACAGCAAAGCAAAATCTTAATATAACATAAGCTCACCTTGCACTCAACCAGAGTAATAGTATTGTTGAAAAGAGCCACTAATAAATATCATCCAATAAATAGTTATATCTGATTTTACTCATACAGTTACATGTAATACTAGGGATAAAAGAAACAAAAACCTTAATCGAACTGTGAATTAAACTGCGCTGCACTTAAAATAATTGGTTTTTAAAAATTAATTCATGAACTGAACTTATTTTTAAAGAATCAGTTCATAAACCAGTCTGGTTTAAAAAACCAGTTCGTAAACAAAATTTCTTTTTCCTTTTTTTAAAAAATAAATCTGAACTGGCTTCTTTTATTTTTTCTTTATTTTTATTACTCTATTTTTTAAATTTTTTTTTATTTCTTTTCTTTTTAGAATAGGTTCGCCTCGAATAGAATTATTTTCGAATCGAACTAAACCGAATCAGTTTGAGGTAAAAAAAAAAATTCGATTCTTTGAACTGAATTAGTTTAAACCAATTCCGTTCAATTCTTCAAGAAATTCAGTTCAATTCGACCCGTGTATACCCCAATGTAATACTGTCAAATGAAATAAAAAAAAATATTTATGGTCTTAATCAGGAAATTTGTGAATGGGAAAGTTCTATAATAACTTGGTCATATGAAATTGGTGACCAAAATTTTTGTGTCTTTGCATTAGTTTTACCTGTCCCCAAAGAACATTAGGCTGAGTATGTGCTTTGATGAAGTAGTCAGTTCCCCACTTAATGGCCCATAATGTGTGTGCCATTTGATCTAAGTCTGTGATCTCCTTCCTGAACTCAATGGCTCCCCATGAAAGCATTGTCACACTAAATGCCATTGGCAACCCAAATTTCACATGATCTCCTGCATCATAGTATCCTCCTACCAAGCACACCTGAATATCACACAACACAAAAAAACTTAAAAGGCAGAAAAGCCAAGGCTTTATGTTGATCCAATACTTTAAACAAATACAATGTAATAAACATATAGAATAATCAGTAAACACATGGAGACTCACTCCTTGCTGAGATCCATCATTGAGACCAGAATCACCACGCCACTTAACTCTCTGCTGAAACGGTAATTTACCAGACCTTTGTGCTTCAAAGAACATCAAGCTCTTATCAAGGGCATCACCATAGTTGAAAACTGAGGGTATACTTGCCCCTAAGTGCACCATTGCTATTAAAAGCATGCATATAGAGATGTGGATATTCCTCATGATGTTATGTAACCTCAGGTATATGTTAATTATCCGATAAATTAAGGTACCTCTTGTGCATGAATTGAGAGATACAAAGTTAAGTAGTTATATATATATATATAAGAAGACAAAAGAAACAAAGGTTTGAGATGATTATGTGGTAGTCACGTTGGGTTGACATTTTGATAAAGGAGACACTATAGTCTAGGAAGAGCTTCCCACGTTTGGACGTGCAAATGTGTAAGCTTGAGGGGGCAAGATAAAGTGATGCATCTCTATGAAACGAAAGATATGAACAGCATCATATCATGAATAACTATTCTTTTGACTTTGTATTGTCCATCCATCCATAGGCAACAAGAGATACCCCAAAATAATAAAGAATGCTTCTTTGACTTTCTATAGACAAGGCTTTACCAACCTATAGGGTACTTTTAAAATAATATAAAAAAATTGGAGAATGAGAAGGGTTTATTGGTTTGTTAGGGAACATTTTTTTATTTATTTTTTAATTATTGGACATTCATGGTATGCTTTGTGGCTATAATAGTCACAATGCTAAGAGAATCTCTTTGTTTTGTTGTTTGAGTTTGTGTTTATCAACTCCCTTAATTGCTTTTTCTTTAGCTGATTTTACCTCTAGTTTTTACTATTCTTCATTCTTTTTAATTCCTAAATACTATATTTGGAGTGCATCAATTTTAGTTATAAATAAGAATATATTTTTAGAAAATGTTAAGTAGAAACTAATTTGATTTTTTTTTTGTTTAAAAAAGTTATATATGAAAGAAGTAGATTTGTTTTGAAATAAAATCATTTATTTTAAAAAGTATATAAAAAAGTAACTGATCTCATTTTATTTTTATAAGACTTTTTTAATTTAATTTTCTTCGCAAACTGGATTTTTTATTTATTTTAAAAAAATGCTTGATGTGAGGGACAACTTTAGTATTTCAAAGGAGGATTAATCTCATACACAAAACATATAAATAAATCTCGTAAAATAAAAAATTACTCAAACTTGATCCTATTTGAATGTAATTTAAATTAAATTAAATTTAGAGTAAAGCCCCTTTTGGATGCCTAACAAAAAACACGGTCTCCACTTTCGTCCCTTAAAAAAAATTTAACTTTTGGTCCCTCTATAATTTCAGTTCTTTGAAAATGTGGTCCCGCAGAAATTTAATGAAGACACAATTTAGTCCCTAAAAGAGGACTAATATGAGTATTTTTTTTTGTAAGGGAAAAAAGTAGGGACCGTGATTTTTGTTAAGGACTCGAAAGAGACTTTACTTTTAAATTTAATTTGTAAAATAATTTCAAACACAATATTAAGCAATGTTATGAAAGCCCTTTTAGAGAGAAGAATCATTTCAATTCAAAAGCTTAAGTTGTTAAGTGGTGGACTTTTTAACGGTTTATATTATTTTCTAACACACCTCCTCATGCAATAGCCTTTTACGCTTGAAGCGTGGATATTGCGCAGACCCCATTTTTTATTTTATCTTGTGCTTATCTAATTTCACTAGAAAGTGGGTGTAGATACAATGTATGTTTTGATGATAACAAAGTGGCAACAAAAAAAGGCAAGATCATTTGATCAAGAGCAACAAGGAACAATTAGAAAAGCAATAACAAGATCAAAGATAACTAACCATGGACAACATCTAAGAGAAGCTCAATATCATAACCATGGTGAAAAATGATCAAAACCAATAAAGTGTCAAGCTTATATTCAACAAGTCAAAGCATCAAGTTCAAGAAAAGATCCAAGACACAAGACATAAAGCTAAGTCTAAAATCATATTTAGAATATATCTTTAAGACTTAGAATATATGTGAGGGTATATAATAGATTGCATTGCATGATCTTAAAGTTTTTCTCAAAGTAAATGTGTTTTTCAAATTGCATAATCATAACCTTTATATACTTGAAAGAAATTTGAAAAATTCATAGAAAAGATCCTTGACATATTTTATAACTTCAAAACATATTTATCAAGTCAAAATCTTTCACAAAAAGTAGTTGGAAGCAAGCTAGAACACATTTGAACTTAAAGTTTGTTGTTTAATTTTGCTGCTTCCTTCCATACAATTTTTCGTATATAATATGATGGATTTGGATCTTGTGTTCTTCATAAAAGTTGTATATCTATCTTTTATCTTTCCAACAAGACCAAGATCACATCAATCCGACAAGTATAACTCAAATTATAGCTAAAATACGAAACAGTGTTCTTGCTGTCAAGTTGGGAATCGATTATCATTGCAACAAATCCCAACGGCTATAAAACGGCTAATTTTTCAAAAGTGATCCCAACGGCTATAAACATCTATAAAACGGCTAGTTTTTCAAATAAGATCCCAACGGCTATAAACGGCTAGTTTCCCAACGGCTAGTTTTCCAACGGCTATAAACAGCTAGTTTTCAATGAAGACACTATATATGCATTCTCAATGACTCAAAAACATTGAGGCATCATTCCTACACATATTAAGCATACTTTGAGAGCTTCTACACTATCACTTGCATATTCTTTCATATCTTTCAAAGATCAAACATATTTGAGCTCATATCTTGAAAATTCATATACTCATAGTGCTTCAAGTTGTATATCCACACTTTGAGAGTGTATATTCATTTCTAAATATTTATCTCCTTGTATGCTTGAGTTGAAAGGGTTGTGAGACCCATTGTTTGAGAGGTGGCCAAATACCTAAGTAAATTTGGAGTGAATTGTAAGGTTACCAAGTACCCGTAAACTTGGAGATTGTAAGGTATTCAAGAACCCAAAGTCTTGGAAGATTGTAAAGGTTTGTCACGTAAACTTCGAGATTGTAAGGTATTCAAGAACCCAAAGTCTTGGAAGATTGTAAAGGTTTTTCAAGCACCCGTGAAGCTTGACCATTAGTGAGAGAGTTGAACGAGCGGCTTCAGTCTGGACGTAGGTCACAAGTGGTGGTGACCGAACCAGGATATATTGTGTTTGCAATTCTCTAAACCTTATACTCTTTATTTTTAGCACTTTAATTGCCTCTCTAATATCTTGTATGTGCTATTATAAGTTTTATAATTGTGATATATATTATGGATTGTCTGAATATATTGATTAGCTTTCTACGTATCAAAGTTTGCTTGAAATGATTATTTAGAAACTAGAAGAGGGCTTTTACGAAAATCTTGTAATACTCAATTCACCCCACCTCTTGAGTATGAAAGTCACATTCCTAACAGTGGGGTGGTGAGGATGAACTCGTAATCTCATAGTACTGAAGTTCTGATACTATCTATGTAAAGAACTATTTCAATCTAAAATCTTAAGGTATTGGGTGAGGGCCTTTTTAATAATTTATATTATTCTCAATAAAAATCTATGTATACACACTATTGATATTACTACATAAAAATTTAAAGAAAAAGTGAATTTTTTAACTTTGACTTGTGAACTATTGTAATGTCCATTGCTAAACTGGAAAAATCATTAACTTTAATTAAATATGGAAAAACATTTTCTCATGTCGTGGGAGAGTTGTTTTTTCCTACTAGTGACCCTTTGATTTTCGTGCAACATTTTCTTTTGCTTTTTTATTTTTTTAATAGATGTGGACCCCACATAAGATGTGTCTACAACATAAGAAAATTTTCTCCTACCGCACAAGAAAATCGAAATCCATTAAATATACACGTTGATATCACCGAAACTTAGTAGTTTTCAGAAGAATTTATTAAGGGGCAGGATTCTTTTAGAGTAAGATATAATTTTATTTTTAGTCTTTGATCTCGCTTAGATTTAATGACTCTTATAATTAGTAAATTAGAGTCTTTAAAAACAAATAAATCAACTATTAAAATTTAATGAAAGATTTTTTATTTTTATATTGATATAAATTGATTATTGCTCCTATTTAATTTTGATACTATCACTCCAAGTAAGTAAAACTTTTTTTACATTAACAATGCATTAGAATTAAACTCGCTATAAGAAAAGCTTTTTAATAATTAACATTTTTTCTTTTACATGCGTTAACATGTTATAAGCTAATGTAAGATTTTTACGTATTGGAAAAAATATTTATTCTTTTAAAGGATATATATTTGTGTCATTTTAAGTGAAAAAGAGACAACCTAATATTTTTTATTTAAAATTTATATTTTAAAAAAATCATTTATTTTTTCTCTTATGATTTTCATTGCTTGTGTCTTTCTTTTTCTTAAAAATGACATAGTTCTATGTTTTTTAAAAGAACAAACAATAAACCCTTATATATTATGCATATTCTGTAATTTAGAACACCATGAAAGACTAATTTTAAATTATATTTCTCCTGAAGATATATTAGAAATGGATTATTTTCCAGAAGCCCGAAAGAAAACGGTATACATATGAATATTCTACGAACATAATATCCCAAGTCAGTTGAGTTCATAATTTTAATTGTTGTTAATTAATCTTTATGGAAATACTGTCATTTACTACCACCACCTTTTCTTTTTGCAAATTTCCCTTCTTTCATTCTCTATTTTAATCTTTAGCTTATCTACAATGGATTTTCCATATGTTACTAAAGTTATTTATATTAAAACATTTTTTTTAAAATTTTTTGCTAAACGTAAATTATTTTGCTCCTATTTTTTTAATACAATCATGGTATTAATATTTGAACTTATATCCTCACACAAAACTACCAAAAATCCACAATTCATGTCGCCTATTACTTTTTCTTGTATTTTGTGTCTCATTCCCTCCACCCTCTCCACATAAGAGCTAGAACTGTCTTCACCACACACCCTTTACATCACATTGACTGCTAGAAAATCTTGTCACTGTCTCAAGTCTCCAATTGTTTTTAGGCACTCAGCTACCTTATTTGGTTAAATTATTCCTATACAATTCAGTCCTTTATATCATTTTACGAATGAATTCATGGCAATCTAAATAATAAATTAAGTCATTTTTCTTAGGCTTCTTAACTTCTTAAAGCATCATACAATATATGCTTTGTAATGCATCTCAATAAAATCACAAAATGATTACAAACATTGTAAACAGCCGATATATATACATTACATCATAGGTACAATGTTATGTTGTTGATTACGAGCAGAGCAGGAAGAAGAAGATTGAGGAAAACGAAACAAAAATGAAGAGAAAGAGTGACAGAGCAAAATGAGGATATTTTAGACCTGCCAAAAATACCACCCTTCTGGTAGTATTATTGGATGACATTTTATTGGGTATCTGAATTTTTTAGAAAAAATTTCACAATTCTTATATCAAACGCGGATAAATAGGATTCTCAATATTAGTTTCTTGGGGGAATCTAAAATTTACCTACAAACCAAACGCCTGTTAGAAATAAACAATCACAGGAAATCGACAAAACAGAAAAGAGAAAAAAAGAAGAGAGATTGACACGGTCATTTATCCTAGTTCACCTAATATAGGCTACGTCCAGCTTGTCTGTACTATATTCACATCTCCACCACTAGTTACAAGTCACTCGATTTACAAGGAGAATATAAATAGAATTACAAAAACCCTAACAACAGCTATTCATGGGTCCAAGCCCAAACTGCTAAGAAAATAAAAAATTACAATAAATCAGAGGCCTACAACAATACCTAGCCTCTACGGGCCCGGGGGCGCTGTCCCCCGGACTCCCGCCCGCTCACCTGGGAGCGGGACTCCAATTGTCTTTCTACTGACCCCGATAACAAGGGCCCTCATCAGCATGCGAAGTATGAGCCATACCCAACATTCTCTCACTTGGTGAATGCTTCGCATGTTTCTTTAATCCCAATGCAGTTGTACACCATTCAAACTTCTCTGAAGTCACTGCCTTGGTCAGAAAGTCAACATTGTTGACCTTTGTGTCAACCTTATCCAGCAATACAACATTGTCTTCAATCTTCTCTTTGATGAAATGATACTGAATGCCGATATGCTTGGTCCTCGCATGGAAACTTGGGTTCTTAGCCAAGAAAATGGTGCTCTGACTGTCACACCCAACGATCATCTCTCCTTGTGCAAAGCCAAGCTCTTTGCACAACCTCCGTAACCAAATAGCTTCCTTAACAGCATGTGTCAAGGCCATGTACTCAGCCTTTGTAGTAGATAAAGCAACAATGCTCTGCCTTTTACTCATCCAACTGATAGCTCCGCCAAATGAGGAAACAACATATCCAATTGTAGACCTTCTATTATCAATGTCACATCCCCAATCAGCATACACAAAGCATCTCAGCTCTAATAATGTTTGTCCCCTTGAGCCCTTCATGCCTTCATAGTATAACCCAAGGTCAGACGTACCACGAAGATAACGAAACACACGCTTCACAGCAGTCCAATTGTAACATCTCGTTCTAGAACCGGTTTGTTAACATCAAAATGGTATTAAGCGCAGTATGTTTAATTAGTCAAACGCGGAAGCTTGCTTTATAATTCACTATTAATCTTAAGATGAAAACGTTAATAAACTTTTTCTTTCTTATATATTTCAATTAGCTAATTATTTCTTGTTCAATTGAAACTACTCGATACCCTCTTGCATCTCACATCCTTTTTTTAAAATAAATCTGACGACATTTTGTCTGTATTCGGACATCTAGGGACAATTCTCACCGTCCCAACATCACCTGATAGACAGTATATCTCATTTTTTAAATCTAGAATCCATCCATTGATTTTATATCTAAGTTTCCATGCCAATGACTTATTAAACAATCATTGTCAATTCAAGGCTCAAGTATCTACTCCATACAATTAGCATATTTCTTAGGCTTGCTAATACAATTCATATCCTGTATAAATCTACACATGCTTCTCTTAACATAATATACAATGATCTCCAAAAGGATAACATGACAGATACATCTCAAATGATAATAAAACTCATGAATCATGCCCTTTAAATATCAAAATAAAGTCTATAATCTCATGTCACTTCACTGTCCTGGCCTCCTGCCATGCGATGCCTCAGCATCATCGATCTCTGTACTTGAAATGTAAGTCCCCAAACGGGGTGAGATCAACCATCTCAGTAAACTAGGGGTCCTTGGAGGGCTCCTCCACCCCTAAGTTTACTTCAGGCATAATCATAGTATAAAATCATGTATGCATCAGAATATGTATATTAATACATGTGTGCAATAATGAATCCTGCTCATGGTAGTTAAAATCAGGATTTTACCTAAAATCGGAAAGAGGATAAAAAATCATAAAACGTAAAATCCTAACGTGAAAAAAATCATAAAAACGTAAAAGCGTTTGAAATTTTGGTGAAATCATTTTGATTAAAAAAAAACGTAAAATCGTAAAAGCGCAAATTTAAATCGAAATTTTAACTACCATGATCCTACTGGCCAGAGAATATAACAAGTATGCATTACGCAAGGAAACACCATCTTGCAACATACCGTATGAGGAAACACTGTCTCATACTATGCATAAGAAACACCGTCTTATGCCTCACACAAGGAAACACCGTCTTGTGTGGCACAGAAACATACATACATATACATGCAACATATAACAAATCATTTTCAACATACCATATCAAACTACCACCTTCCCTCGAAATTTGGTGGAACAAATGAGGGATTAACCCCAAGGACCGAAAGCTTACCTGACAACAGACTTCCACTTATACTTTTCTTTAACTCAAAGTGAACACAACAAGCTCTCCACACCAAGACAACCTAACAAAAAATGCTTGAGATTTTATAAGACTTTTTATAATTTAATTTTCTTTGCAAACTGGATTTTTTAATTATTTTAAAAAATGCTTGATGTGAGGGACAACTTTAGTATTTCAAAGGAGGATTAATCTCATACACAAAATATATAAATAAATCTCGTAAAATAATAAATTACTCAAAGTTGATCCTATTTGAATGTAATTTAAATTAAATTAAATTTAAAGTAAAGCCCATTTTGGGTCCCTAACAAAAAACACGGTCTCCACTTTCGTCCTTTACAAAAAAAAGTCAACTTTTGGTCCTTCTATAATTCTAATTCTTTGAAAATGTGATCCCTTGGAAATCAATGAAGACTCAATTTAGTCCCTAAAAAAGGACTAATATGAGTATATTTTTTTTAAAGGACAAAAGTGGGGACCGTATTTTTTGTTAAGAACCCAAAAGGGGCTTTACTCTTAAATTTATTTTTTAAAATAATTTCAAACACAATATTAAGAAATGTTATGAAAGTCCTTTTAGAGAAAAGAACCATTTCAATCCAAAAGCTTAAGCTGTTAGGTGATGAACTTTTTAATGATTTATATTATTCTCTAACACACTCTCTCACGCAATAGCCCTTTGGGCTTGAAGCGTAGATATTAGGCCCCTTTTTTTGTTTTATCTTGTGCTTATCTAATTCCAATAGAAAGTGGAGTGGTGAGGATCGAACTCGTAATCTCATAGTCACTGAAGTTCTGATACCATTTAAAAAATTATTTCAACCTAAAATCTTAAGGTATTGGGTGAATAGAACTTATATCCTCCCACAAACTACCAAAAATCCAAAATTCATGTCGCCTAGTACTTTTTCTTGAATTTTGTATCTCCTTCCCTCCACCTCTCCACATAAGAGCTAGAACTGTCTTCACCACACACCCTTTACATCACATTAACTACTAGAAAATATTGTCACTGTCTTAAATCTCCAATTGTTTTTAGGCACTCAGCTACCTTATTTGGTTAAATTATTCCTATACAATTCAAGTCCTTTATATCATTGTACAACATGAATTCATGGCAATCTAAATAATAAATTAAGTCATTTTTCTTAACCTTCTAAACTTCTTAAAGCATCATACAATATATACTTTGTAATGCATCTCAATAAAATCTCAAAATGATTACAAACACTGTTAACAACCGATATATATACATTACATCATAGGTACAATGCTACGTTGCTTCTTCTGAGCAGAGGAGGAAGAAGAAGATTGAGGAAAACGAAACAAAAATAGAGAGAAAGAGAGATAGAGCGAAATGAGGATATTTTAGACCTGCCAAGAATACCACCCTTCTAGTAGTATTATTGGATGACATTTTATTGGGTATCTGAATTTTTCAGGAAAATTTTTACAATTCTTATACCAAATATGGATAAATAAGATTCTCAATATTAGTTTTCCGGGAATCTAAAACTTACCTATGAATCAAACGCCCCGTGGGAGTATAACAAGGGAGATAAGAAACAAGAAGAGCAATAAACTGAGTATCCTCCTACAAAGAAAATTAACACAAGGTTGAACTAGTGGTTGCTTAAGTGAGTAAAAGAAAACCAATTAATGTTTCAAGTTTGGTGATGGGATTGATTGTAAAACAATAAATAAAAGGAAGAAAAATGAAAATCAACAAGATCTAATGAAGTAATCAGACGCTGGGAAGACTGTGCATCAATTTTCCTTTTTCTGCAACTGTTCAAAACAATGCTTTAGCGATTGGTACATCAAAGTTAACTAGTTAACTAAAACACCTATGTGTACAATAGTTTTCCAACGTACTTGTATGTTACATGCCTGATTCCAATTTAAACATATTCATATTCAAAATATAAAACCAGAAATCCATTGAGTACAGAAGTGGTTATGTGAGGTAAGTCCATTCCTATAACTTACTAAATTAGTTGGATATTGGTATAAAATCCACTGACCCACTCTGTTCAATATGGGTCTAGTTTTAATTCCTTTCCACTATAGTAAATAAACAAGGCATTTCATAGAAAACAATAATGAACAAAATAATTTAAGATTAATAACAAAAATTAAGCATCCATGTTTCCAGTACAGAAATGGATCCTCTATCAACGCAGTCAAATGAAATATAGCAAATGTCAAATGTAAATACATCTAGTACAAATTAGAATAGGCAAAGAAGACTATGGAAAAGTCAAAATAAAAGTTGAATGGTCAGAACCCTTCTGCAAAAAAAGTACCAGCCTCCTTCCTTGTGTGCTAGGTTTCAGGTCAATGGTCCATGTGTCCTCTCTTTCAAGAGAAAACTTTTAGTACTATTTATACAAGGATACGTAAGCGGATTCTAGGATTCTAAAAGATTGTACAGGATCCGCCTACATATCCTAGAATAAATGAATTGCCAATGCACTGAACTCCAGTGCATTGGTATCACCGAATATTTTTCCCTCTTCCAATGTGTAACAGCCCATTATGTACCAGTGTTGTTAACATTGATTATGATATTAAGTGCAGTTATAATCACAGCAGTTCATTTAAAAATGTGAATGAACTTTTTCCTTTTCATTACGTGAGCATTTAAAGTCAATAATAAAACATAATGATAAAAAGACGTGATCACAACTGAAATCTAAATACAGAATAATAAAATAATTGCCTAACTATCATATATTTCTTATCTTAAGTCACTAAGGGGTTCTCATAAACTCACTTAGCATAATTCTCACTTTTATAGTTTTTACATAACTGAACATGGTTCAGTAATCTGGATATTGCGAGAGATTAAGTTGTTAGAAGGCTCTAATATTTTAGTTTGCTATTTTAGACTTAATTACCTTTCCAACAAGCTATCACACGCTCCATAAAGTTCTTATTTGCTCCGGTTATCACCATTTGAAGTTGGACAAGCAAAGCTGCCAGCCAACCTCAAACAGGGCTCCAAACAGCCTCTACCATTTTTGCGATTCTGAACAAACTACTCCACCAATTTCTGTGAAATTTTTATACTGTAAACTAGACACATCAAGCTTAAATTTGACATATCATGGGATAAATTTTACTAAGAATTGAGGGAGAAATAAATTTCCCAAAACCTGTCACCCAACAGCCCCTGCAGCAAGGCATTTTGGACAGTTCACATTCAACCGCCTCTATAGGTCTGCGTACAACTCCAATGGCTACCAAATTATGACACAACATATTTGACATCTCAATCTTCAAAATGGTGTATGGAACATCCCTATTGGACCTTTGTGGAGGGCGATATGCTCTCCCAAAGTTCACCTAAAAATTATCATTTTATATAAAATTCGACGGCATCTCCTTTGTTTATTCAACTTATCCCACTTTATCAAAAGTGTGTTATTATCCTTAAATGGCACCTAATAGACAAGGGTGACATTCAAGGACCAACAATTTCTTGGTACTCTTACAGCCCACGACAATTTATGTCAATTTACTCAACTTACAAACTATTATTTACATTGTTAAAATTAAACCATTTCAATCACATTATCCCATTTGCATGCATTCTTTCAACATACACATAATCATAACTTAAAATAGGCCTATTTTCCTTTCATCATATATCATGCTGCAACATTACACAACGTCCAATATTTACAAATTACAATTCTCCAATGAAAAACATAATACAATAAGTCCTCCAAGATACAATAAAATAAACCTCAAAATACAACATGATAAATATACAACTAGACTTAGGCAAAATATGGCGTGAACAAATATGACAATATGCATAATCCTAAATCAATCTACAATGTTCATGCCCTAAGTCTAGCCTATGCCAAGTGGCCTCAAAATGCAAAACAAGCTATATGTCGAAGTACTCATCCCATGAGTTTCTTGCACACAGCTCCAGCCCCACTGCTACTACTGTGGATCCTTGTGTGAATTTCATGAAAAATGATGAACTTGAACCCTAAAGGAGACACCTATGATTCGACCATGTCATGAGATCTAGGGTTTGATGACTAAATTTTTTTATGAAGTGATTAAGTGTGGAAAAATCCTAAGAGGAACTAAGAAAGATTAATTAAGGAGTTATCTTTAGGTGAAACCTACTAATCTTGATTAAGGATGGCTAAAAATCCTAATAAATATAATTAATCAAATTTTCCCCTTTTGATAAAATGTGGATTAGTTGTGTTAAAAATAAGAAAATCATGGATTAGTGGATTAATTAAGTGTAGGTACTAATTAACTAATGAAATGACTAAGAAATAAGCTTAAAAATACTAATTTAAATACCTAAGCAATTCGGCCATATGTGATTAATTTAGGGTCACTATGTTAAATTAATATTAAGACCTAATTAGTACATTAATCTAGTGGTTAACTGAGGTGTGTAACACCCCGTTCTAGAACCGAGTTGTTAACATTGCTTTATGATATTAAGCGCAGTTACAATCACATTGGTTCAATTAAAAACCCGGATAAATTTTTAGTTTTCCTTTTTAACAACGCCGAGTTTGAAATAACCAATTGCGTGACCATAACTTTATTACTTTGCGGAATAATCAAAACTAAACTTATCATCATATCATTATTTTGTTCGAGTTCAATACTAAACTCTCTTTGCCTTTTATTAAATTGGAATTTATATACTTACTTTTATGGTCTCCAATCTCCAATATGTTATAGTATTTTTCATTAGCTACGCGTGGGTTCAAACCGCGCTCAAATCGGAGCACCGTAGCTCAAGTTATGAAATTTCTAAGAAAATGGATGCTGAAATCCCCAAGACCCCACGCTCATAGCGTGAGTCTCACGCTCATAGCGTCAAACCTACTGCTTGTTGGTGCTCATAGCGTGAACTTGATGCCAAGAGCGCCACAGTTCTGGAGCAAGCACCAAAACAGGGCAATTTGACATCCTTTTGTATTTCATCCATAACTTCAGTTATACTCATCCAAATTACACAATCTTAGTCTCTATGGAAAGCTAAGAAAAAGATCTACAACTTCCATTAAGACACAAGGGTCCAAATCTATCATTTAGGATACAAAAATTGGACAACAAGACAGGATATCTTTACTTTTACTTGGATTTTCAACCTAAAGGTCTTCTTTCACCTAATTGACATCATATAATCCTTTCAATAAATGGTTCTTAGTTCTTGCAAGGTACATATACATCAAAAGAAACATGCATACCATTTCCTCATATACATATATCCTATAATTACAACATGTCTTAATTACAAATCATGGGACATAGCTACAAAACACTATGATCATTCCCTTGACTCCCATCAACAAAAGGGATAACCAAGGGCATGAGCATAGGCTAAGTCCATTCCAATAAAACAGGATATACATCTTTTAATTGACTATCAATGAACAATCCTATACATGTGAACTACAAAATGACATGTATTATCCCAAAAAGACAGAATCTTCATGTAACACTACTAATCCAAATATGGCCACTTGCCACTGGTGGCTCCTGCAGCATCCTTACCTGAAAGGGGGTTCCCACAACACGGGGTGAGATATACGAATATATCCAGTAAACCAGGGGTCCTTGGAGCATCTCTCCGCCCCATAGTTCAAAAACAATGTAATAGCAATAACAATAATAATACAATAAATACATATATATGCAATGTGTAAACAACATCTCCAGGAGAAATCCATCGAGCTCTCAAGCTGTCCTAAGGATACTCAGATGCAAATAGTCCTACTGGCCATCTAAACTACCAAGTATGATTTACGCATCGTCATGCAACATACCAACATAGGGAAACACCATCCTATGCCACACCAAATGCATACACATACATATAACAGAGCATTAAACTATTTCATTGCATTTATATACACGATCACAACCACTACCCATTCAGGGCTTGGTGGAACAATCAAGGGAATTACGCCCAAGGTCCGAAGGCTTACCTCAAAGCATCAGTTCAACCTTTGTTCTTCACCAATAAGTTCTACAACCAGTCAACTTCGAGTTCAAGCTATAACTTGCAAAACTCACCTACACCAACGTGTCACACAATCAATCAATACAATTTAATGAATATCCATGTATTCATCATCAACACAACGACTCCACACCACAATTTGGCATGGACTTACCTATCCAATTGGGCTAATCAAGTTCCATAGCTTGCTCCAATGGTTGATCTCTCAAGGGAGATCCAATTGCCTCAATCCTAACCATCACATGGATACAATCAATAATCAACCAAACCAAACCATTGATTACTAATGCAAGAAAGTCCAAAATCAAGTACATAATCTTGCAATTTTCAAAGTATAATCAATTGACTATCTAAACTCATTTTCAC
Organism: Gastrolobium bilobum; assembly: GCF_033153095.1. Classification (NCBI taxonomy): domain Eukaryota; kingdom Viridiplantae; phylum Streptophyta; class Magnoliopsida; order Fabales; family Fabaceae; genus Gastrolobium; species Gastrolobium bilobum. The sequence goes on from NW_026899929.1 coordinate 22,483, forward strand.
CGATTAAATGTCATTCCTAGCATTTTTCACAACATACACTAAGCCTCATTCTTCCTAGAATATAGCCAATTTACTCACATTATCTTAAAACCCTAACAACATTATTCACCATAACCTAACTCATGAAAATCTCAAGGAATCATGTGTAAGAGAGTGGAAACTTACCACAAATGATCACACAACAATGGAATGAGTGTTCCTCAAGCTCCCATGGAGGTAAAAGCTACCAAACCCCTCCACTTTTCATATGGGTCAAAATTTTGGAGGGTGAAATCTCTCTCCACAAAGCCTCCCACTCACAACCAAGCTTGGATTATGAAAGAGGAGAAGATTTGGAGTGATTTAGGCTTTGGAATCGATGAAAACGGTTAAGATTTGGTGGAGTTAGAGTTTCTCCTCCAAAATGCCTTCTCCCTTCTCTTTTCTTCTCTCTGGTTCGACGGATTATGGGGGGGAAATGAATTGGTTGTGTTGTTTTTGGTCACTTAACATATGTTAAGTGAAATCAACCGGGTATTAGCTCATCTATTTATTCAACTCCATTAATTACCAAACTTTACCCAAATGTCTGAGATATTTTTCTAGGAATATTTCCACTTCCATTTTTTGTATTTTGGGTACTTTTGCCTACACCCATTTATACCCCTTAATTTTCACTGAGTACACTTTTTACCTCAAAAGTGACCCTAATTCACTTAATTAGGTCCTATACTTAATTTTACTCACTAATACATGCTTAATTATTTAATCACATTTAATTTACTAATTAATTAGGCTAGGGCTATTATAGTCACCTCACCTTTTTGCGATTTTGTCCTCAAAATCAAGAACATACCTGTCCTTAAACTCAGGATATTGTCGGAGAAGCTCGTCTTCCTGCTCCCAAGTGGATTCTTTTGGCGTCCTTCCTTCCCATTGAACTTTCACCATAGGAATGGATTTATTCCTCAGCCTCTTCTCATCTCTTTCGAGTATTTTCAGTGGCCCAACTGGAGTTTTCAAATTCTCCCGGATCTCAACATCATCAGGTTGAACCACATGAGAAGGATCAGCTACATATCTCCTCAGTTGAGAAACATGGAATACATCGTGCAAATTTGATAATTGAGGAGGTAAGGCAAGCTGGTAGGCAACCGGTCCTACCCTACGAAGAATCTGGTAGGGTCCAATAAATCTCGGACTCAGCTTCCTCACTCCAAGGGCTCGTCCAACACCCATAACCGGTGACAGCTTTAAAAATACGTGATCTCCCTCCTCAAACTCTAGAGGCCGATGCTTGAGATCATAATAACTTTTCTAGCGATCTTGAGCCTTTTTCAGACGATCTCTAATCATTTTAATCTGCTCAGTGTCTCCTGAACAAAATCCAATCCAAATCGCTCTGTGTCCCCAACCTCTAACCAGCAAGTAGGTGTCCTACACCGGCGACCATACAAGGCCTCGTAGGGAGCCATACCCAGACTAGCATGAAAACTATTATTATATGAAAACTCAACCAGCGGGAGATATCGATCCCATGCAGTACCCTGCTCCAGGGTGCAAGCCCTCAGCATATCCTCTAACGTCTGAATGGTCCTCTCAGTCTTACCATCCTTCTGTGGATGATAAGCAGTGCTCAGTCTCAACTGAGTGCCAAGAGCCTCCTGCAATGCTCCCCAAAAGCGAGAAGTGAACTTCGGGTCCCGATCACTAACAATGCTCTCAGGAACCCCATGAAGCCTCACAATCTCCTTCACATAGAGCCTAGCCAATCTTTCAGCAGAGAAATCTACCCGAAGTGGTAAAAAGTGTGCGGACTTTGTCAATCTATCCACAATCACCCATATAGAATCATAACTAGCCTGTGTTCGCAGCAAACCCACTATGAAATCCATGGAGATACCTCCCATTTCCATTCAGGAACATCCAGAGGTTGCAACATACCAGAAGGCTTTTGATGCTCGATCTTGACCTTCTGACAAATGAGACACTTAGAGACAAATTCGGCAATGTCTTTCTTCATACCAGGCCACCAGAAATTAATCTTTAGGTCCTGATACATCTTTGTAGCTCCCGGATGGACAGTGAATTGACCCTTATGGCCTCTGCCATCACTTCCTCCGCCAACTGTCTAGGTACAACAATACGACCCTGATATAATAGTATACCCTCATCATTGCAGGATACACCACTCTGACCTTTTAGTCGCTTAGCACTTTCATTTTGCAGTTGAGCTTCTTTAATTCTAGTCATCATTTCATTTTCGATTCTTGTAATTTTGATGCCACAAATTCGGCATGGAAAGATTTTAGACAATTTCATGTCTCTGAATCTCTCAATCACATCAAAATCTCTCATCATCATGCATGCTAAGCTCACAGATTTACGGCTCAATGCATCAGCTACAACATTAGCCTTGCCGGGATGGTATTTTAATTCGAAATCATAATCCTTTAGGAACTCGGTCCACCGTCGTTGTCTCATATTCAACTCCTTTTGATCAAACAAGAACTTCAAGCTCTTGTGGTCACTAAATACGGCAAACTTCATTCCATACAAGAAATGCCTCCATTGTTTCAACCCAAAAACAATTGCAGCAAGCTCTAGGTCGTGGGTCAGATAGTTTTCTTCATGCGGTTTCAATTGCCTTGAGGCATACGCTACCACCCGCCTATCTTGCATCAGCACACATCCCAATCCCTTTTTGGAAGCATCACTGTATAATTCAAATTCACCTTCCGGATCAGGAAGTACTAACACCGGAGCTGTTGTCATTTTTTCCTTAAGATTCTGGAAACTTTATTCGCATTCCTGCGTCCAAATAAATGGAGTATCCTTCCAGGTCAAACAGGTTAATGGCAAAACCATTGCAGAAAATTCATTTATAAATCTCCGGTAATAACCGGCCAAACCCAGAAAACTCCATACTTCCGTTACAGTCTTGGGTCTCTCCCTATCAATAATTGCCTGTATCTTACTAGGATCAACCGCCACTCCATCAGCAGAAATGACGTGACCCAAAAATTGCACTTGAGAAAGCCAAAATTCACATTTTGAAGGCTTTGCATACAAATGTTTCTCCCTAAGAATTTGCAACACAGTTCTCAAATGATCTACATGCTCTTCCTTACTCTTGGAATATATCAGGATATCATCAATAAACACAATCACGAATTGATCCAGAAACGGCTTTAAAATGCGATTCATATAATCCATAAACACCGCCGGAGCATTAGTGAGTCAAAATGGAATTACCTGGTACTCATAATGTCCGTATCTAGATCGAAAAGCAGTCTTCAGAATATCCTCCTGCTTAATTCGGATTTGATGATAACCCGACCTCAAGTCAATTTTTGAAAAGACACAAGCACCCCTCAACTGATCAAGCAAATCATCTATGCGAGGGAGAGGATACTTGTTCTTAATAGTAACCTTATTCAACTGACGGTAATCAGTGCATAATCTCATGCTACCGTCCTTCTTCTTAACAAATATAACTGGTGCTCCCCACGGGGACACACTTAGCCTGATAAACTGCTTAGCCGAAAGCTCCTCAATATGCTTCTTTAACTCGGCTAATTCTGGGGGTGACATCCGATACGGAGCCAGAGAGATAGGCCCCACACCAGGCAATAGATCAATCGTGAACTCAATCTCTCTATGAGGTGGAAGTTGCGGAATCTCATCCGGAAACACATTTACCAACTCCTTCACCACGAGAATATTGTCGATCTCCTCATGACTTCCACCCACTAAACCCCCCACAAAGACATATCCCAATGCCTCGGCCCTCAAAGCCTTTCTAACCTGCAACACAGATAGATATAGGGAAGAACTAGTAGCAGAATCATCAGCAGAAAGCACAATCTGTTTTCCATAGCAGTCTATCATAGCACAATTCTTTGATAACCAATCCATTCCCAAGATAACTTGAAGACTGATCATAGGCAGACAAATAAAATCCAGCACATAATCTCGGCCTTCATATTTAAATTCCACGTCCTTGCATAAAACTGATGTATAACACTTCTCTCCAGTAGCAGTCACCACTTTCAATGGAGGAGAAATGTCGTACATAGGTAAATTTAGCCCAACGGCCATAAAATCAGACATACAGGAGTGTGTAGCTCCTGAGTCAAACAAGACCTCAATATCCATACTATCAATATAAATTATACCTTTCACAAGGTTTGGAGCCTTTTCGGATTGTTGACGGTCCATGGTGTATACTCTACCAACCGTCTGAGACTCCTTCATAGGTGGAATAACCGAGACAGGGACAGCAGTAGCTTGAACTACCATAGTCCTCACTTCATTCTGAGGACACTGCCTAGAGTAGTGGCCGGATCTTCCACACTTATAGCAGATCATTTCACCTGTAGCACACGGACCTCTATGCTCTTTTCCACATCCTCTACAGTTGGGAGGAGGTCCTTTATCAACAAAGTTCTTCTGAGTTCCGGGCTTCTTGAAAAAGTCGAGTGGATTGTTCATACTCAGCTTCTTACCCTTCATTTTCTTGTCCTTCCAATAATTTGAGCCCGTTGCTCTATTGGCATTAGGTGCTTGGGTCTCAGAAGGCTTCTTGGTCTTGGACACATTGTATACTTCTTCTACCTTTCGGCACTGATTCACAAATATGCTAAATTCTCAGATGTCACAATTTGACATCTTCTGAGACATCTTCTCATTCAGACCCCATTGAAACTTGGAGGTCATCTCAGCTGGAGTAGGTAGGGCTCTCCCATAGTTGGCGTACTTCACCAATTCATTGAACTTGGCAAAGTATTGGTCGATTGACATCGACCCTTACTTCAAATCATTGTATTCATTTTGTTTTTTCTCTCTAGCCTCCCTGGGGAAGTATTTGTCTATGAACAACGTCTCGAACAACTGCCAGGTGATTTCCCGGCCTTCAGCTTCTAATGGTTGCACTGTATTCATCCACCAATCTTCAGCTTCACCTTCCAGCATATACACAGAGTAGACCAACTTCAACGTATCAGGGCATCTCATCACCCTAAAGATCTTCTCCATAGATTGGAGCCATTTTGCTGCCACCAGTGGGTCATAGCCTCCATTAAAAGAAGGAGGTCTATGTTTTCTGAAAGCCGTCAATCTCCTTTCTTCGGCTTCATGTTCATCGACATGCTCTACACGTGGTTGACGAACCTCAGTGTGATGACTATGACTACCAGAATGGTGACTGGCCTCACCATCATTGTTACCAGCTCCACTCTCTTCGTGGAGAGTATGTGGAGTAGGCGTGACGGTGTGAGGAGGAGGAGTGGGTTGCAGGTTCTCAAGTCTAGCACCCCTCCATGTCCTCAACTCATTCATCATCGCGGCCATAACATTTTGCGTATCTTCATTCGTCTTCATCAATGTTTCATTAGCCTGGCGGCTCGCAGCCAACTCCCTTTGCATGGCTGCCATAGTGGCCGCCACAGGATCTGACTGTACATTTGTTGTTCCACGACCACTTCGGGGCCTAACTAAAGCATCCAAAACAGGTTCTGACTGAGCATTGGCATTCGATGGTCCAGGGTTATTCTGGTTCCTCATTATGACACTACACATGTTACACAAAGAAATGAGTTGATCAGGCTCACACTCAGAGATCACAAATGCAATAATCATAAAGAGTACCAAAACAACTATAAAGCATTAAACACCAAGCACATATAACAATAATCCACAAATTTTCCTACAAAACTGCTCTGATACCATTAAATGTAACACCCCGTTCTAGAACCAGTTTGTTAACATTGCTTTATGATATTAAGCGCAGTTACAATCACATTGGTTCAATTCAAAACCCGGATAAATTTTTCGTTTTCCTTTTTAACAACGCCGAGTTTGAAATAACCAATTGTGTGACCATAACTTTATTACTTTGCGGAATAATCAAAACTAAACTTAACATCATATCATTATTTTGTTCGAGTTCAATACTAAACTCTCTTTTCCTTTTATTAAATTGGAATTTATATACTTACTTTTATGTTCTCCATTCTCCAATATGTTATAGTATTTTTCATTAGCTACGCGTGGGTTCAAATCGCGCTCAAATCAGAGCACCGTAACTCAAGTTATGAAATTTCTAAGAAAATGGATGCTGAAATCTCCAGGACCCCCACGCTCATAGCGTGAGAAGTCAGAGAGGTTAACGCTCATAGCGTGAGTCTCACGCTCATAGCGTCAAACCTACTGCTGGTTGGCGCTCATAGCGTGAACTTGACGCCAAGAGCGCCACAGTTCTGGAGCAAGCACCAAAACAGGGCAATTTGGCATCCTTTTGTATTTCATCCATAACTTCAGTTATACTCATCCAAATTACACAATCTTAGTCTCTATGAAAAGCTAAGAAAAAGATCTAAAACTTCCATTAAGACACAAGGGTCCAAATCTATCATTTAGGATACGAAAATTGAACAACAAGACAGGATATATTTACTTTTACTTGGATTTTCAACCTAAAGGTCTTATTTCACCTAATTGACATCATATAATCCTTTCAATAAATGGTTCTTAGTTCTTGCAAGGTACATATACATCAAAAGAAACATGCATACCATTTCCTCATATACATATATCCTATAATTACAACATGTCTTAATTACAAATCATGGGACTTAGCTACAAAACACTATGATCATTCCCTTGACTCCCATCAACAAAAGGGATAACCAAGGGCATGAGCATAGGCTAAGTCCATTCCAATAAAACAGGATATACATCTTTTAATTGACTATCAATGAACAATCCTATACATGTGAACTACAAAATGACATGTATTATCCCAAAAAGACAGAATCTTCATGTATCACTACTAATCCAAATATGGCCACTTGCCACTGGCGGCTCCTACAACATCCTTACCTGAAAGGGGGTCCCCACAACACGGGGTGAGATATACGAATATATCCAGTAAACCAGGGGTCCTTGGAACATCTCTCTTCCCCATAGTTCAAAAACAGTGTAATAGCAATAACAATAATAATGCAATAAATACATATATATGCAATGTGTAAACAACATCTCCAGGAGAAATCCCTCGAGCTCTCAAGATGTCCTAAGGATACTCAGATGCAAATAGTCCTACTGGCCAGCTAAACTACCAAGTATGATTTACGCATCGTCATGCAACATGCCAACATAGGGAAACACCATCATATGCCACACCAAATGCATACATATACGTATAACACAGCATTAAACTATTTCATTGCATTTATATACACTATCACAACCACTACCCATTCAGGGCTTGGTGGAACAATCAAGGGAATTACACCCAAGGTCGGAAGGCTTACCTCAAAGCTTCAGTTCAACCTTTGTTCTTCACCAATAAGTTCTACAACCAGTCAACTTCGAGTTCAAGCTATAACTTGCAAAACTCACCTACACCGTGTCACACAATCCATCAATACAATTTAATGAATATCCATGTATTCATCAACAACACAATGACTCCACACCATAATTTGGCATGTACTTACCTATCCAATAGGGCTAATCAAGCTCCATAGCTTGCAATAACGGTTGGTCCATCAAGGGTGATCCAATTGCCTCAATCCTAACCATCACATGGATACAATCAATAATCAACCAAACCAAACCATTGATTACTAATGCAAGAAAGTCCAAAATCAAGTACATAATCTTGCAATTTTCAAAGTATAATCAATTGACTATCTAAACTCATTTTCACCGATTAAATGTCATTCCTAGCATTTTCCACAACATACACTAAGCCTCATTTTTCTTAGAATATAGCCAATCTACTCACATTATCACAAAACCCTAACAACACTATTCACCATAACCTAACTCATGAAAATCTCAAGGAATCATGTGTAAGAGAGTGGAAACTTACCACAAATAATCACACAACAATGGAATGAGTGTTCCTCAAGCTCCCATGGAGGTAAAAGCTACCAAACCCCTCCACTTTTCATATGGGTCAAAATTTTGGAGGGTGAAATCTCTCTCCACAAAGCCTCCCACTCACAACCAAGCTTGGATTATGAAAGAGGAGAAGATTTGGAGTGATTTAGGCTTTGGAATCGATGAAAACGGTTAAGATTTGGTGGAGTTAGAGTTTCTCCTCCAAAATGCCTTCTCCCTTCTCTTTTCTTCTCTCTGGTTCGACGGATGATGGGGGGAAATGAATTGGTTGCGTTGTTTTTGGTCACTTAACATATGTTAAGTGAAATCAACCGAGTATTAGCTCATCTATCTATTCAACTCCATTAATTACCAAACTTTACCCAAATGTCTGAGATATTTTTCTAGGAATATTTCACTTCCATTTTTTTATATTTTGGATACTTTTGCCTACACACATTTATACCCCTTAATTTTCACTGAGTACACTTTTTACCTCAAAAGTGACCCTAATTCACTTAATTAGGTCCTATACTTAATTTTACTCACTAATACATGCTTAATTATTTAATCACATTTAATTTACTAATTAATTAGGCTAGGGCTATTATAAGGTGGACTATGCATAATACACGAATTAAATATTAAACCCTAAAAATGAACCTAATTAGGGTTTAGGAATACTAATCATGCAATTAGTGAACTTGAGGTACCATGACATAATATGAATATGTGGGATTTTATAATGTGATCTAATGATAGAAAAAACCAATAATTAAAGTGGCTTAGATTCGCTAACCAAAGGTAATTAAGGTTTGATAATTAAACACACTTAGGGTTAAATGACCAATTTTTAGGCTAACTTGGGGAGATCATATCTCCCTCCACAGAAGTCCTATAGGGATATTCCTTATGTCATTTTTAATTTTGAGATGTTAGATATGTGGTGCAAAATTTGGTACCATTTGGAGATGTATAGCATTCTGTAGGTTCGATTGAGTGAAGACTGCCCTAGGAGGCCATGTGCAGGGGTTGTACATGGCTGCAACTTCCACGAATTGTTTCTCCCTCAGTTCTTTCTCAAATTAAGTTCATAATATCTCGAATTAAATCTGAAGGTGTCTAGTTGTCTGTATAAAAATTTGAGAGCTATTGGTATAGTAGATTTTCCATAATTGCAGAAATAGTAAGGGATGTTTAGGGCTCTGTACGGAGTTGGCAGACAGCTTTGCTTATCCAACTTCAAATTGTGATAACCGGAGCTAGAAAACTTCAAATGAGGCATGTGATACCTTTTTGGAAATTTAATGGATTCTAGATTAACATACTAAAAGATGATAACTTTATAACAGGTGGGTTGCGCACAGTGACTAGAAAACATAAGCATGTACAGTTATGGAAAAATCGTAAAAGTGATATTTGAGCTAAGTGGGCTTTTGGGAACCCTTAGTAAATTATAATAAGTATATATATGGCTTGGGTGAATGAAAATAATATAAGTTACCTTAGTGATCCTAGAGTGTGATTCTAAGATTATGCAAGGTGCTTAAACTACGTGGTTGATTGTGTAATAAGTGAACACTTCATAATACACTAAAATACGTAATTATGTAATAATTGGTCTAGACTTGTAATGGGCATATTATTGGCATGTAAGAATGAAATGTGGAATCATTAAGTGATTCAGTATTAATGATGTAAATGATTCCTGCTGTAGGTTTTCCTAAAGGATTTGGCACTTGAGGGTTTATTGGAGCATACGTATTTTACTGTTGGAGTTGGGCTTGTGATAAGCTCAGTGAGGTAAGCTCATAGTTCTGGTTGCTCCTCTCTCTTGTGGCCCCATCACGATTATGGGCATTATAGTTGTATTCTATAAAAGTACGTGGTATGATGCATATGTGCATTCATTCACATTCATATAGATGTTATGTGATTCTTGATGTTATGATGATGCACTGATGATATATGTTATGAGGATCCTGGCCAGTGATCATGGTATGTAGGCTACCTATGACTTGACTCTGGGAGCTATTTTATACTGAGGTTGTGTTGATTGTCTATGGCTTGACCCTGGAGTCACATATATGTAACCGTCTATGGCTTTGACCCTGGGGTTACACAATGATGATATGATGATGCTATGTTTATGTTGTATGCCTGTATTATATGCTTTATATCTGACTTGTCATGTAGGAAGTGGGCTCAGGGGATTAGAGGATCCTCTATGAACCTTGAGCTTACTGAGATGTGTTATATCACCCGTTTGGGGACATCATTTCAGGTACCTAGGTTAGCAATGTGCAAGGGCAAGGGCCCAACTACGGATTAGTGGATTGTGGCTGCTGCTTATTTTTATGTTGTTATGTGGCATGTGTAATGTTTTGACATGCCTAGTCAGCTTATTTTGAGACTATGTTGTTGTATGTAATAATGCTCAGGATTAATTATTGTTTGAACTTTCGGATTATTGATGTATGTATTATGAGTTATGTTAGATGCATGTGATGAGTACACAAAGACATGTTGTATGAATTTATTAATTTGGACACAGAGCCATTATGTATGTACTGACCCATTGAGGGGATTGCAGTCCGTGTGGGACTTGCAAGCTGTCTGTTATTTAACTGTGTTTATCAGGTGTGATTGTGTGAGGTTCTTATCTCCTAGTTATCCGCTAAACAGCCGTTATGCTATCCGTGAGACTCTGACCGAAATGACACTTGTTGTCTTATCCGGTTAGTCAATGGCCACTAATACTGGCTAATGGGATTAATTAGTAATTATATGTGTTAGATTTACGCTTTTGCGATATATCAAGTGAACGTTTTGAGAAATGTTTTCATAAAATGTTTTGGAAAAAGTTTATTCGTATTTTCACAAGACTTTTCTTTAATTATTTAATCAAACCTTCCGTTGTGTATGCTGTAATATCATGAGGTTAACAACCGGAGTACTACGGGGTGTTACAACTCCAGCCCCACTACTACTACCAGAAATAAATGCCCCAACACGGGGTGAGATATACGAATATATTTTAGTAACCGAGAGGTTCTGGAGACTACTCCGCCCAATGGCTCATTCAGATGTAAATCAACAATGTACTATAACAACCAAATATGGATAAAACAAAGAATTTAGTGAAGTAGGGATGCATAGGGAGTAAAAATACGATGAAGCTGGAATGCTCAATGCCAAAGCTATGCAACATCCGGCCTATTGGCCTCGGCATATAGCTTATGGGTTCTCATCCAAGAAAGTGTTCTCAGAACATCAACCAAGGCACCCGCCACCAATACACCCGAGACATTCCTAGAGTGCTCCTCAACGGATAACAACTCCATGGACCCAGGTCAACTGGAATTCCTCACGGAGACCTATTCAGTGGAAGTCCGTAACGCCCGAAGGCAACTATCTACTGGCTAGAGACACTGTACATCCTATGTACCCAATATACATACATATATGCATGAGCATGTTATAACGCATCATTAACATCCACCTCCAACCACTATCCCCAAGGGGCATGGTGGACCACAAACGAGGATTAACCCCAGTACCAAAGGATTACCTTGTGGAAGCTCCCTCTCTAGGTAACTCCAATGTAAGGTAACACTGAGCTTGGTCCAACTGCAAATGCCTACACACAGGTCATTCCCATTTCAATTAGAACCATCTAACAACATACACTTGGTTACTCAAGAATTCATACAATTTCCATAAGCACTTACCACAATCCCTTTGGTCAAGGACCATAGGCAACCCACCAAGCTCACCGTTCAAAGTTCACGTCCATGGGAGACAACCTACAATGACCACACAAGGATCATCAATATCATGGTGCAACCAAATCAAAACACAAAGTACCACACTCCCACACACACACCATGGTTCAGCCAAATGGCCTAAAATACCTAGCCATGTTCTTAATTTCATTTCAAGGTTCCAATAGCTCCCTAAGCTTACCACAACACCAAACCAATTCCTTAATTTCATTCCATCACCATTCAACATCATTTTTCCCAATTATCCTCCTTTAGGCCAATTTCTACACTTAGACATATCCAATGGTTCCACTTCCAATTCACATGCATCAAACCAACATACAACCTATTTAAACACAATTCACAACCACACAACACCAAAATCATGATGTTTACATCATCTTTTCCTTATTTTCCCTACATGGCCGAATTCTTCATGCATGTACACCTAGGGGTATTCAATCCAATTTCACACTTTCAGACATCATACAGTCCTATAGTTAACTCATACAATTACTCCACAACTCAATTACACAATCCTACAACCATTCCATTTTACAAAGTCTTGAATTTCCAACATAATTTTTGCCTAAGTTACAAAACATTTCATCGATAATTTTTATGAGTTCAATCACTATAAAATATCATTCTAAGACACTGTTATCTAATACACATTTTCAATTTGAGTTCCCCAACTATATCAATCCATACAAGCATGCTTTAGGGTTCATAAATCAAATCCAATGAATCAACCAATGAAATATGTTGAAACTTACCCACAATTAAGGCCTAGGACTCCTCCACACAATACCCAAGCAATGGAGGATCAAACCTGTAATATCCCATAAAAATAGTAACAATAACAATAATAATAATAATAATAATAATAATAATAATAATAAAATAGTAGTATGTACCCTTATGTATGGAGTTATAGGAATTGATTGCTAATAGTGTGTCATAATTTGACTTTAAAAGTGTAACCTTAATTAGTGGTGGTTTTAGTTGTAACGTTCAGCAGTTATGGTTGGTTATCCTTTTATTAGTAAATGACAATAATTATTTTTATTAATTTTGTAACCATTAATATATTAATAATAGTTAAAATAATTATGATGACCTTTGATTTTACCTGCAGTTTTTATAATTGAAATAAGTATGATGACTTTTGATATTACCTGTAGTTAATGTCTCGATTTCAAAACTACAGCTATAAATAGGAGCTTAACCAAACCAAATCACTTCCCAATTCTCAGCATTTCTCCATTTCTCTTCTCCTCTACTTTCTCTCTTCTTACTTCAAATTTTTATTTATTTATTTTATTATTATTTTCCTTTGGTTACCAACCGTTTTTCTTCCCCCAATCACTTTTCTTCTAAAAGGTAGCCAACACGGAGATCAGGTAATCCTAATCACTAGAGAGTCAATGGTTAGACTTAGCGTTATATGAATATTTGTTTGATGTAATCTCGATGCTTAGGAAACTATAGTTATGTTTTATATTAATTTTATTTGATGTGATTCAAATTTTCATGTAATGTAATCCTAATCCCTAGGTATTTGTAGTTTATCTCTTTTATATGAAATTTGGACATAATCCTTATATGTAAGCCTAATCCTTAGAGAGTCAAGGGTTAGATTTATATGAATTTTTGTTTGATGTAATTTCGATGCTTAGACATTGTAGTTATGTTTTATATTAAATTTATTAGATGTGATTCTAATCTTCGTGGGATAATCAATTAATTTATTTGAAATTTATGTAATCCTAATCCCTAGATGCTCAGAGATTATATTTAATTTGGTATAAGTAATCCTAATCCCTAGGTATCCTAAACCTTGGGTGCTCTTAGGTTATTTTTATATGAAATTTGTTGGGTATAATCCTAATGCTCTAGAAATAATAGATTAACTTTTATAAGAAATTTTGTCTAATGTAATCCTAATCCTTAGGGCATCTTAAATTAGTTTTAGATGAAATTTGGTATACATAATCCTTTAGGTGATCGTAGGATAATTTTATATTAAATTTGTTAAATGTAATCTTAATCCTTAGGGAATTTTAGGATGCTTTCATATATTATATGTAACCCTTAAGGTATTTAAATTAAATTATTTTAACCTCTAGAAATTAATTGGATTAATTATTGGATTTTGGCTTTACTCAAATATATGTGAATATTTGAATTCTGATTTGGAAAATTATGATATGATGATTGGATTTGGGTTTTACTCTTTGAAATTTTATAATATGATGATTGGATTTGGGTTTTACTCTTTGAATTCTGATTTGGAAAATTACGATATGATAGTTGGATTTGGGTTTTACTCTGGTAGATGTTGAATATGAACATTATGATATTTTGGATAATGGATTTGAAAATTATGATGGATTTGAGAATTATGATATTTTTCAAAGATTGAATTTGGAAATTATACTCTTGATTAAATTGATGTGGAAATTATGAAAAAAAATATTTGAGATCATTTTCCAATTATAAGAATTATGGCAACATTAAATTTTATTGATTGTGTGGTTGTAATAAATAATAGTGGGAAGATAGCTTTTGGGATGGTACCTCCTGAAAGTGATGAACACAACCTTTGGGCTTTATGCCTTTGATATTTATTTGATGGGAAAAATGTTTCTGCAGTTAATGCAGATAAGTTATCTGCAGTTATTCCCAAAACGACGTCATTTTGATATTGAAATCTTAAAAAATTATGAATATAAAGACTATTATAACCCTGAAATAAATTAAAATTACAAAAACACCATGATTTCTGCCCCAAAACGACGTCGTATTGATTTACTGCAGATAAGTTATCTGCAGTAACTGCAGAAAAAACAAACCCTTATTTGATATGACAATGATGTTTCCGTTCTTCCCAAAGTGGTATCTGGCAGCAAGGTTTCTCGGGGTACTAGTAGCAACTTTGGGAAGAGGTTTTCACACTAGGATTTGATATTTTGATGATGGCCAATTTTGATTATACGTGGCTGGCAACAGGGTTTCTCGGGTCACGGGGTAGACTGGCAACAGGGTTTCCCGGGTCTACCATGGTTCTCTTCCCACTACTGCACTAAATAAACTTAATAAAGATTATGAATGATATTTGATTCGATGTAAATATATATTGAAGCTGATAATTTGATGTGATTATGATGAGAATCTATATGATGAATATTGAAGTTGATATTTGATCTGATTATGATGAGAATATTTTATATATATGATGAAGTTGATATTTGATTCAATTATTATGAAATTGTATATTTAATTTGATTACTATATTTGAGTTATATAAATTGTGTTTTTGATTAGGATTACCAGCTTTGCTGATTGTTAGTGTTTGTGATTGTTTTGCTGCAATGATCTTAATGGGGAGCAGATTTTCAGTAATACAAGTTGCAAAAGATGGGGCTAGCAGTGGGCAGTGAGGATAATGACTAAGAGAATTTCCAGCTAGTTCTAAATTTTTTGTATAAAACAAAGTCTCTGATTTTATTTTAATATTTATGAATGTAATAGAGTTAGCCTTGCACTTGTCCATGTATAGGTGCGGCGGTAATATTTTCCCAAATTAGATTTAGATTAGCTTCCGCAATATTTTCTATGATCATAAATAAATAAAACGTGAATTTAGGCAATTTCTTTATTATAATAATGTTTCATAGAAATTTGGGGTGTTACAAAACCACTCCAAGAACATCAATATTCTTCATCAAAATTGCAGCCATGGGTCCCCATTTTCTCCCAATCTAGCGAGTTTCATGCCTTGAAATTACCATGGTTGTGTTTAAAAGGTTGTTTACTTAAAGTTTGATATAGTGAAAGTTGTGTTTTGGTTGAGTTTTGATGGAGTTTGGAGGAGATGAAATTTTGAAACAAAACTTGCATAAACACCAAAGGGGGCCGCGGGTTTGGAGAGAGGGAGAGGTGGGGAAGAACATGAATAGTGCCTTGTGCACATGTGTCTAGTTATAACTTAAGTGGAGTGGGTCCCACTACCACCTCGCGATTCAAATTAATTTAAATCTCTCGTTTAAACCACTAAACGTCCTTTAATTTTCAGACTATTTAGAAACTTCAATTTTTAATATTCACCAAGTCCTTTAATTTCCCTGGATCAGATGAATCTGGAGTTTTCCGATCGTTCGGTGAAATCACCGTTTTAAGTTGTTATGCACACTGTGGGCACGCTTCTCTAAAAACTCTAATTTCAATCAATTTTCATCAGAAATCATAATTCATTGTCCTATGTATCATTTATAACTTATTTCCAAACTTAGAGCTCAAAATTCATTCGGCACACTTTACGGTGCAACTGTATCATGGTATTTTTACCCGGTAAAAATACTATTCATCATTTTTTCAGAAACTTGCCTAACCACTCAATTTTTCGTTCTGAATCAATTTCCGGGGTTAGTTTTTCCATTTGAGACCTTCTACTCAAATTTCATGTCCTAGGGTTACGTGTTTGACAATTTACTATTTTCCCCTTTTTATGTATTTTGATTCCGAATTCAGGATTTTCACTAATTCTACCTTTTAATCCATATTTATAATATAATTATATGATTTAGAATTACGAGATGTTATACAATAAATGCTATCACATATGCCAAAAAAGAAAACCACGTGTCTTTTTCTGCACATAACATCAAAAAGGAAGATTGCCTTTTCTTTTGTAGGATGGTCCTTTCTCCATTTCAGTGGTCCATTCTCTCTTTCCACCTTATCTTCCTTGTATGCAGCACTATTGCAGCAATCTCAGCCATCATATTCCTCACGTAGCATTACTTGCAGCAAACAGCGCACAAGTCATCTATCCAAGAAAGATGCAATAAGCCAATAACTGAATTAACTGCCTCTTAACACAAAACAGGACACCGATACAGCAAAACTTAAAAGCAACTACCAAAAAACAGTAACAATCACTCCCGAACAAATACTATTTTAACTTTAGAGGCCTATCACTATTTCATAGAGTTACAAATGACTGTTTTAAATCATCATTCATTAGTTAGTCTTACCATGAAATAGTTTCATTGATGGTTTTTTTAGTAGTTATTTATAAGGTTTTGTTTTGTACATGAACTAGACAAGTAGTAGAAAAGTACTGCTTTTTCTCAAGATGTTTTCAGTTCACGTTGCTCTTCATTGTTTAGTTACATACAACAGTCTGCTTAGACCTTAATTAATAGGCTTTCTAATTTCTCTTCCCTATGCCACCCAGGAGTCAAAAATGGGTCGTGACAGGGTCCTAGATTTGTCTACTATTCTTATACCCATATGGACATCCCAGTTTATATCGTCATTTTTTTTTTTTTTGGCAAATTCACTAATCTAGTCTAGTAAAAATTTGCTTGTATATCAAATTCTAAAGCTGATCTTAAAACATAGACATTGCAAAATAGAAACAGTAGAATACGACTTGCTTTTAATAAGTTAAAGCAGAAACTCATGTAGAAAAGCAAAATCATCTAAAAAACCTTATTACCCGTTTAGTGCACCCAAATTAGATGCCTAGGTTTATACAAGAATCTCCCCACTGAGTTTTCCAAGAATACCAAAAAGATTTTTCCATAGTACTCAAAATAAATCACTCTCTATTAAACACCGACGAGTGAGAATAAGAGTCAGAGCAATCCTTATACATAACTTACCCTTGTATATTTGCAAAGAGGCTATTTTTCATATTCACACCCATGACCTTCCATAATTATCAGCTTAAAATAAAAATAAATAAATAAACTGAAAATAACATACATTGAGAGAGAGAGAGAGAGAGAGAGAGAGAGAGAGAGAGAGAGAGAGAGAGAGAGAGAGAGAGGCCTATTAACTTGAAAGCATCAAAACCACCCATTTATTTGGGCTCCATCACAAAATGATATTCAAATCAGAGTCTATATGCAGCTGATTAATTGTTTTCTTATCAAAGAATAGCAAAAAATACTTTTTACACAACAATTAGCCCACATTGGCGAGTGGAACTTTAGAAACAATGTCCAAATGCTTATCAAGCAGCATAGATGCTATGGCCGGAAAATTCTGATAGCCTTTGTAACCTGAAGCCGACAAAAGGGACACCTTGATACTGCAGAAGAACATCTCCGACACAATACATGACCACAAGGAACTATTGTTATATCAACCTCCGCACTCAGACAAACCCGACAAATCCATGCTGATTTTGCTGTATCAGCCTCTTTTGTTGCCCTTTCAACCTTTTCCTGTACAATTAATATAATGTAGCATGTTATTTCAAACTTACAATTTAACTCTACCAGATATGTCCATCATTAAGAATCTAGGAAACTACTTTGTTCAATCATATTACTTTGTTATACATTATAAAACTATTAACCATCCACAAAGCCTTAAACAACTGCTAAGCAATATAGATGCAATATTCTTCAATTGATACTTAGAAGTGGCATGCTTCCCCCCATATAGTATCCGACTGAATCAAGAAGCCTGAAGGAGCACAGTTGCCAGGAAAACCTATGGAGGCATTTGGTAAGTGGATATCCAAATTCCCCAATTAGAAATCTAGTTATAAGATATTTGAATATAAAATGCAGACAAAAATTCAATATTTTCATGTTTGATAAGTGATACCAACATGGGATATTAAATTTTGTAGATCTCATACTCAAACAAATTACAAATAGGTTTTCAAATTATTGGGAAATTAAAATATCTATATGCCAAATTCCTCTTCAGAGAGAAAATAATATTTTCTTTGGTTTGCAGGGTGGTAAAGAAATGGACGAATGGTGGGAAAATTGTAACTGTTCCAGGAATTGAAACATCCATACAGACAGAAGATAACAAAGATAATGGAAGAGCCAATACCTAAAGATTTAACACGTGTCCTTGTCAAAATTTCACAGATCACTCGGAAATCATAGTACTTATAAAAAAAAATCACCAACCTGCTCCAACAGAAGCACTGCCTGAGATTCTCTTAGATTTTCTTGCAAATTTATTGTTCTCTGAAGTAGAGCCTGCTTCTCCACATCCATATTGATCCCGGCAGCAGAGAGTATTTCATTGACAGCCTGCACCAGTTCTGCAGCAGAAACTTTGCCAGACTGCTCTCTCAAAGGCTGCACCTGTTCACACACAATTCTCATTCAGTTTAAGCATATTAAGACATCCAAGCAATTCAAAAGATGTAACAATATGAATAAATACGTTTATTGAGAAAGATTACCGGCAACAACCTACGCAACAGTTAAAGATAGATAACCTTAAGCAAAATAGCTAGCAGTTGAAAAGGACTATATGCTTCCTGTTTCTCTCACCTTTGCCCCAAATTAAACAAGTAAAACAAGAAAAAAGTCATAATTCATTCTTTAGGTTTCATTGAACCAAAACAACTATCTCGACTCTTATATGTGCGGATACTTATTGTTCATGTGCGTGTTATTGGGAAGCACATGAAGGGGTCATGAATTACAATGCCTGTAATGACTACGGATTTACGTTTAGAGAAATCCTCTTTCCTACATAAATGATGAGAAAATAAAGGTTGAAGAAGTTGAATGCGTAGAGCATGCCAAACAGATACTTCTCATTATTAACAAGTTCAGAGGGCTAAACCTGAGAGTAGCTTTCTCCCCTTCCTGAACTCTCTGGGAACTCAACATGAGGCCTGTTACTGCCTACTATAGGGCTATCATGCACCAATGTTTCTTTTAGGGGACTGCTTGCTGCTACACTTTTAAATGAAAATACTTGTGATGAAAGGAAAGTCTGTGTCACTCCTGGTGCAACTTCAATCTTAAATCTGTACAGAGCTTGACCAGCTGATGGTCTGACATCCTCAGGAACCTTACCATATTTCAGTTTTTCTCCGTGTTGAGACCGCCAAGCCACTATTTCACCAGAATAAAAGGGCCTCAATGGATGGAACTGCACAAGACGAGCATCTTGTGGCAATATTTCTTTGCCAACCATATTGCTGGTTCCATTTATGGGTTCAACTTCTTTCTTGTCAGAGCAAAGTTTTAAAACATTAACAACTGCAACCTCAGATCCTTCAGGACAAACTAATAAGGATCCAATAGGCAATATGATAGGAGAGTCTAATACCTGGCTGACTACAATAGCAATGAGATCAAAAAGGGAAATATAAGATGGTGGTTCAGCAACTAGAATACAGGATCTTGATTGGTTCATAAAATAAAGAGTTTGATGTGCAGATTCGTTCTTCCACTCTGGGATAACAAAATCTTTGGCTGCACGTGTAACATCTACTAAATTGGGCAAGAGCAAAAACCTTGTATTTAGATGCTTAACAAATTGCACCTTTTCTGCAGTAGAGTTCAGTAAGCATTCTATTTCATCCAATGAAAATCTATTGAATGCAGGAACGTAACTGGCCATGCTATTAACAACCGTCCATACTGCAGTTTGAAGGGATCTGCTTGATAACTTCTGTTTGATGGTCACTAGAAAAACAGAACCGATAGATCCCAAATACTGTAACTTCTGATTCTCATCTAGTTCCTAAAAGCCCAAACAGAGACATTCCGGTAAGTAAAAGCCATATGCAGACAAAAATAACGTAAAATCATTAACAGCAAAACAGAAGATAACATTAAATAGGAAAATGTATCTGAAATCTTGCTACCTCTATGACAACATCAGACAATTTTTTGATGTCCAGGACAGTACATACTCTCTCAGGAAGATCTGCATGGACAAATCTAATTCTGGAAGTATCAATACATTTAACATATCGAGAACCATACGAATCAACATAAACACAGGATGCTGAGCGAACAAGTCTGCAGCCATCATCAGGAACAATGGCTTCTGATTTCCAGTTAGACCCATCAAATGTGTTCCCTTCAACAATCTGATCACAAATAAAATTCAAAATTTCCATCACAGCACGGAGCTCATTTGGATTTAAATGCTGATATCCACAGGCTTTCTGAAGGTTTAAGAGAAGATCCTTTGCAGCAGTAAGTGTTAGCATGTCCTGAAGCCCCAAATCTTTAAGAATCTTCACGAATGGTAGATATACAGTGGGAAGTTCAAAAGCAAATGGAGACAAATTAATCATCAAACGAGCGAAAAGAGCATCAGCAGTCACTAGGCGCGTTCCATTTGCAGCAGGCAAAAAAGCCACTCCCTGTAGCTCTGCCACATCTGGAAAAGAAAAAGTGATTAGAAATACATTAAGATGATGTACCCCCTTATACACTTTTATGCCTTCTAGGTTGCTATACCATCAACTTAAGCAAAACAACTTAATCAACAGTGCATAATGTTAACAATAAAGGAGATAAAGGATCCCTTGCCTTTCCCTCTCTGACCAGAAAACCAAGAAAAACAGATCATGTACAAGACTTTCTCAAGGTTGGATGAATTGCATAGTGTCAAGAATGAGGGCAAAAAAGATCAAACTCACAATAACTAGGTCATAAAAGCCCTGATACTATGTCAAGAATCAACTCTTCCAAAAGCTTAAGGTTCTGGGTGAAGGTTCATGAATGGTTTTATATCTAATAAGAAACGTAGGGGATCACAGTAGCCCATCCTGAAATATTATCATGCCAAACCCCAAGAGCAATGCAAAATCACATTGAAAATAAAAGTACTGTATTTCAGGTTGGCAGAATCAGACTATTTTTTTTCCCTCAACCCTTTGCCCAAATGCAATAAGATGAGAATAGTAAAGCACCTGAGGAAGAAAGGGAACCCCAAATTTTGTCTAAATATTTTAAAATCTCACAGGTACACTCCTCAATGTTCATTCCGGAAGCAATGGGCCAATGAGCAAGAGTATCTTCACCTCCATTTTTCCCGATTACCTAGGGTAAAACAATGTTAGCATGAAATGCATTTAATAAGTCATACAGAAGGAAAAAGTAAACCAAAAGTATAATTTTTACTTGCAAATGCTTCAAAACTGTGGAAAAAGCTGGAGGACTCCGTAGATGGAAAGCTCCCCAAGAATACTCTGGTGGAACAATGTGTTGTTTGGAAAGAATGGGAGCACAACTCCAAGCTAGAGGCCAATCTTTAGACAAAATAGCTTCACTATATGAAGCAAGAACCCTCTTGCAACCAACACTTGGAAACCCCAGTTCAGCAGGTACACAGGCAATCTTGCCAAGAAGATCACAGAAGTTGTTGCTAAAGAAAAGAGCGAAGTTGGAGAAAACAAATTCAACTACAGATCCTCCTAATGCCCACACTTCTGGTGAAACTTCAGGATGAGAGTTGGTCATGTCTGCCTCAAAATCATCCGACTCACCTGATTTCATGCACTCAAATCCAAGAAACTCAACTCTTTTGGCACATTCAATTATTACATCTACTTCAGTAGCAGTTCTAAGGCCCAGTTTCCTTAATATTTGAAGCCATCCATTAGTACTGAACCTTTCTCCAGGAAATTTTCTTCTCTCACCAAAGAAAATAGAAATTAATATAGCATCATCAGGATCAAATAGTTCTATGGGCTTTAACAGATCTGTTGAAAATTCATCAGAATTTCTCACAAATTTAGTCTCTTTCAGAGCTTCAACCACCAATTGATTTGACTGAAGATCATGCCAATTTTTAAAAACGTATATTAGTATTTCCTCTTGCTCATTCTGAGGCTTCCTGTCAAAGCCAGGCAAGCCAAAGCGTACTAAGATCTGTTGATCACGCAACTCCAGCACCCCAAGGGCTCGAAGAAATGAACTTTCATGTGAATCTGTGGCATAAGAAAGACAATGCTCTTCATGTGGTTTAAAAAATGAATTTGAATGGATCATACACTGATCTTGACCTTGCAACTTAGTATAAGAACCAACAACTGTTTTATATATAGGGAGAGAACGCAAAACTTCAATTTCTTCCGGTGCATAGTGAAAGCCATTGGAAATGAATTCATCAGAAAAAAGTGAAAAAAGCTCATCACAATTTGAAGCTGAGAAGTTAGTAGGTTCATTGAAATATCCAGCTTGCTTAGCTGCCACAAGTTTGGATGCAATAACTTGGCCTAGTGGTTGATCAGGCATAGAAAAACAATTGCATGAAGCAGCGCAATCTATAAATGCCTCATCAAATATGGGTATATTACACTGGTTTAACATTGACAACAACCAGGGATAACTATTTTTGAATCTTTCAAAAGCTGAAATGAAGGACACAGCTAACTCAGCTTCAGAATTATTATCCCTAGATACCCTAACCTCACCCCCATAATTTTCAGTGGATTCTCTTTCTAAAATGCCACTCGTTAATGTTGGTTGCACAAAAGGAGGAATGAAGACCAGATGCCGCTCTCTTACACGGCATAAGACTGGCCTACCAAGAAAAGCAGGAATTAGGGGCCAATGAGAGAAAAGAGATAATTCTTCTTGTGATCCCCTGAAACTTTTCCAGAATATCCTAATCCATTCAGGAGAAGGACCCCCTTGACCACCAGAACTAGGCAGTTTCTCCCATGAGAGCCACGGAGCCATATTTGATCCCATTACATGGTTCACCCAGTCTTCATGGAAAATTAGTTTCATATGATTGGCTAGAAGATTAAGAGAAAAATTCTGCAGTTTCAATAGCGCTTGAAGGTAAAAGTTAGAAAAAATGTCACCCAAGAGAGGTCTGTCTAATACTTTAGGATGAATAAATTTTTCTCCTAAGGGAACCATTAATGATTGTTGCTCCTTATTCCCAATCCAAAGTTCAGTTGAGCCCAACTTTTTTAAATGGCTAGTTGCAGTTGGGCATGGTAAACCTTTGAGTTCTGCAGCAATTGATATAAACTTCGGGTCCCTATTTTGACCTATGCCTGTCACAGCATTCTTGTAAGCCGATGGTCCTGCTCTACCAATATCTTCAACAACACCCCGACCAAAATCAAATAAAGCCTTCCCTAAACTTGTCATCATTTCCAATGCATCTGCAGAACTGGCTGCTCCCTGAGTAGCTATGCCTGTGGAGCTGTGGATATTAGACTCCTGAGAAGAAGTGCTTCTGACATCAGTTTCTTGGCAAAAAGCATTAGTACTAACAGGACCAATTGGTGCATCATCTCTGGGCATGCTGGATGACCCTGTTTCCTGATAATCTGATAAGCAGTACTCAAGAACATCTATATACATGTCAATGGATCGCAGAGTGATTGATTTTGAAGAAATTTTTAGGAGATCCCGAACCATTTTAGGTCTAATTTCACGCACTGAAAAACCCACAGCTTGGATTTCAGTCACCAATTCCCAAGGTACAGAAAATACAGGATAATGCTCTTTTACAAAGCTGCAAACAGTAGCAGGAAGTAAACTACCAATCATCCCATTCCCAGGCTGTGAAAGAAACATGCCTTCTTCAGCCTTGACTAAGTTTCCTGAGTACAGCTGCCACACTGGAAGATCAACAATACGAGAATAAAATGGATGAATTACGCGTTCTTTAAGGCATTCCCAATCAGCTTTAAGAACTGCTGTTGTACTTGAAGGGGTGTAATTGTGATCACCAAGTTGATCAGTCAGAACATGCCTTTCTGAAGAACGTGGCCAGAAGGAGTAGATCTGATCTCCACAAGCCTTCAAAGAGAGATTAATCGCAGGATAGGCACCAGAATCAATTATAGAACTTGAAACATCTCTTCTTAGCTTCTGAATCTCCAAAGCCATTTCAACATAGGAATCACATACACAAGACATCAGCTCTCTGTTCCAAGATTCAATTAATTGATTTCCGGCATCAAAGTGTCCCTCAGCTGAAGCACCTCTGTCTTGGTATTTAAAGAGATAACGACCTCTATTGTGACACACAAGGAAACAACCTAGGACAGTAACAGGAATGTTTATACAACCAGACAAAGGAAGAGGGGTCATAATCGAACTCATTGAGTAAACATTGGCATGATGACCATTTCTGGATATAAGTGCTGCTATTCCAGCAACAGGAGTCAAATTGTAAGCCAGATACCGCCTGAGGAGAAAATTTGAAAGTTCAATAGATGCTATTTAACAAATTTCTTTGGAATAAAAAATTTAAGAGATAGACAAAATTTGGATGGTTAAACTTTAATCATGTTTACTACCAGTCAACTTCAAAGGTAAATTGAGACTTGTTTACCCACCTTCCAACTTTCAATTGAAACAGAACAAATAACAAATTGCAAAAGAACAAGATAAAATATCCCTTAAAAAGGTGTAAAGAAAAAAAAAGTCTAAATTAAATATCAAGACCAACGGCAAGAAGTAAACATCAAAGCTTCCAGTCCCATTAAACCATTGCAGTCAAGTAAGCCTCAAACAAAACTTTGTTCCAAACACCAAACATAATTTTCTATCATAAGTACATCAAAGAAAACAACCGAAGCATGAACAGGCAGAGGACAAAAGACATTAAAACACTGTATATGACTGGGTACGAACTCTTGCTTAAGATTAAGACATGTTCTCCCCTCATTTTGCATGCCATTTTTTTTTTTAATAATAACAATAATAATAAAAATCATTATCCTCTCAACTGATAGATTTTAATTTAAAATTTAGGGGGATGTTACATTTAAAGGAGCCATTCTCAAAGAAAATGAGTATTTTCCAAGAAACAAACCAAACTATGTGAAATTACCGCACACATTCATAAACCTCTCGCTCTTTTTATCTTCTTATTATTTTGTTTAGGAAGAGAAAGTACTTTATCTTTCTTAAAATGAGCTATCAAAAAGTGAACAGGTCTTCTAGTAAAGTTATACAAGGCAAACAACAAAACAACCAAGTTATCGCAAAACGTCAACATGGATTATTGACATTCATGCATTTTGAGCATAAATAGAAGACACATAATATCCACTACATTCTTCGCATAAAATGATACCTATCAAGAGCCATATTTCTCGTTTGCCCAGAACCCAGGCTCAGTACCAGAAGCCATCGATCAATGATTGTAGTCCCTTCTGAATATAAACTCACATCTATTACATGCATTTTTATCGCAGCATTGGAGCTGCTAAATAGTCTTGATAATTGGAACTTTCTCCATTTTTTTTCTGAAAATGGATTCCTCATAACAGAAGATGATGGATCAATGCTTATTGAAAAATTCTGGCATGGATGTGAATGTCCTTCTTCCCATGTTGATATTGACACCTGATGACAAAACAATTTCACTCCGATTCAAAATAGATTTATGAAAGCAGTCCAGACAAAAATGCTCTCAGTTAACAATCACAAACAAGAAAAATCAAGCATATAAGTGTTTTCTAAGAAGAATTTTCTATTAATAATAGAAAAAAGAGCAAGTAAAATTCTGGAGGATAAGGTATCCTTAGAAAAAAAAATACCAAAAAATAAAATTAGTCCTTGGTATTTCAAAAAAGAACTCTCCATCAAATCTCACCTGGGAGGGTAGAGGTGAGAAAATCCTTGTACACAGCCTTAACCTTGCATCTTTGCAAATAGGTTGTTTATTGAATTTGAACTCTTACTACTGCTCTATACTCGCTATCTATCCTTGGTTATTCATCCAAAAAAAAAGTTGTTTATTAGATCTGCAGTTAATTGAGCTTAGCTCTGTAACTAGTCCTTGATTATCTCCTGTACTTATTCACTTATGACACCAATGAGATAGACCGTGCGTACACAATATACACATTTCTGTCAAATGCTCTTTGATAAAGTAGTCCCAGGTCTGGCTAGTCCAATACAAGTTAGGTAACAAGCTACAAAAAGAGAGACAGAGAATGAAAAAAAAAAAATTGTGGAAAACCCTAGCCAGCATGTTTCTCTTTTTCTTGGGTCTGATGCCGAAGAAACATAATTAAGATACCTGAATGATTTTCATTTTTCATCTTCAGCACTAATTTTTTTAGTTTCATCAACAACCCAATCTAATATCCATGGCAGACAGCATTAGACCTTCACCACACCAAATCCCTAGTTATTTCTTACTCGAATTTGCAGCAAAACCTAATCTAGCAAGAACTGCTCAGGCCCATTAAGCCTCAACCTAATGCTTTCAAACTATTAAGAGTAGTTGTTAGAATAGTTCAGTGTATATAGTCCCACATCTTGTGGGCTTAGCTTATTAGGTCTTTTAATCTCTTAAAACAGAAAGCTCTTTTACATTGTAACACACTATTATTCAATATACAATTATTCTTTAATCTCAAGTTGGTACCAAAGCTTTTTCGTTTCACTTCCGCTAAAACCCTAAGCTCACTACTTAGGTGTTCTCTTCTATTTTTCCGTGCCTTCTCCCGGCAAGTTTTTCATCAGCCGTGTGTCCCTACGGCAAGTTCTCTATGTCGTGCGTCTCTCCGGCTTGTTTCTTCAACCGTCAAAACCACTGCCCGCCGCCAACAACCACCGTTCGTCACTGTTCAGACCACCAGAGTACAGTTCCGGCGTCGATTTCAACCAAAAAGCC
This sequence comes from Gastrolobium bilobum, assembly GCF_033153095.1. Lineage (NCBI taxonomy): Eukaryota > Viridiplantae > Streptophyta > Magnoliopsida > Fabales > Fabaceae > Gastrolobium > Gastrolobium bilobum. The sequence continues at coordinate 49,512 of NW_026899929.1, forward strand.
TGCGATCAAAGCCCTCTCTCCGGCGACCAAGTCTGTGGAAGACCCATCACTAGAGGAGTCCCCACGCGCAGCTCCTTCTCTCTGCGCGTGGTGCTAACGAGCCAACCTTCACCGACGCATGTGCACTGTTTCGGCGTCCTTTTCCCATCGTTCCTGGACAGACTAGCTTGGTTTTTCCTCCTCTCTTCAAATATGTGCTTGATTTTTTGTGGGTCTCACTTTCGACGCGTGTTTCTTCTTGATTGGTATCTTTTACCTTCGTTTACGGCTTTTATATTTTGTTTTTAATGTCAGCAGTGTCCCCTGATCTCTCGGAGGTTAACTCCCCTCCTCCTACCAAAACTTCCTCAGGAATCATCTGTACTAATGTTGGGCCGATTACCTTTTCCAAACTGAAGGGTTCTGATAATTACAAGAATTGGGCCACTGTTCGTGTCTAGCTCTTTGGACAGGGGCATGGGCGTCATCTCTCTGTTCCATCAACTGATATCCCTAAGGCTGAGAAATCTGAAGGGAAAGGATTGATAATCAACTTCTGAGTATTCTTTGATAGTAAATGAATCTGAAATATATTGTATATTCAAGTGTATAAGTCTGTACAAGGAGGCTCTCTATTTATAGAGACTAAAAAGACCTAATGGGATGACCTAATGGGCCAAGCCCACAATCTAGACTATTCTAGACTATTCTAATAATAATAAAATATTATTATTTCTAACACTCCCCCTCAAGCTGGTGCGTATATATCAAAAGCTCCCAGCTTGTTACAAATATGATCTATTCGGGGACCTCTAAGAGCTTTAGTGAATACATCCGCAAGTTGATCATTGGAATTGACAAATGCTGTCTCGATCTCCCTTGACTGGATCTTTTCTCTAACAAAATGACAGTCAATTTCTATATGCTTGGTCCTCTCATGAAAGACTGGGTTAGAGGATATATGCAAAGCGGCTTGGTTGTCACAAATGAGCTTCATAGGCCTTTGTTCACAGAGACGAAGTTCCTTCAGCAATTGTCTCAGCCAGATGAGCTCACAGGTTGCATTTGCCATTGCCCGATATTCTGCCTCCGCACTGGATCTGGCGACCACAGTTTGCTTCTTACTCTTCGAAGAGATCAAATTTCCTCCGAAAAGAACACAATACCCTGAGGTGGATCGTCTATCTGAAGGAGAACCTGCCCAGTCAGCATCTGAATAACTAGAGATCTCTGAACTCCCTTTATTTGTATATAATAAACCTCTTCCTGGCGCCTTTTTAATATATCGGAGAATTCTAATAACTGCATCCCAATGGGAGTCACAGGGAGAATCAAGAAATTGACTTGCAACACTCACTGCGAAGGAGATATCTGGCCTTGTCACAGTAAGATAATTCAATTTTCCAACTAGTCGACGGTAGCGACTAGGATCTGGCAGTGGCTCCCCCTGTCCTGGTAATAACTTAACATTGGGGTCCATAGGTGTATCAATGGGTTTACAGCCTAACATTCCAGTCTCATCTAGGATATCCAGTGCATACTTCCTCTGACAGATGGAAATGCCCCGCCTAGACTGTGCAACTTCGATCCCCAAGAAATATCGAAGTCTGCCAAGATCTTTGGTCTGAAAATGATTGAATAAATGCTCTTTCAACTGATCAATCCCGATCTGATCACTGCCTGTAATGATAATGTCATCAACATAGACCAGGAGATAAACGCACTGGCCAGAAGAGCTATGCCGGTAAAAGACAGAATGATCGGCTTTGCTTCTGATTAAGCCAAAGGATTCAACAACTGAACTAAAGCGGCTAAACCAGGCCCGAGGAGATTGCTTCAGGCCATATAAAGATTTCCGAAGTTTACATATCATTCCAGAACTCTCCCCCTGAGCAACAAAACCTGGTGGTTGCTCCATATAAACTTCTTCCTGCAAGTCACCATGTAGAAAAGCATTCTTAATATCAAGTTGGAGAAGAGGCCAGTGATGAATGGCGGCAAGGGCAAGAAACAGGCGAACAGAAGCCATCTTAGCAACAGGAGAAAAGGTATCCCCATAATCAAGACCAAAGATCTGTGTGTATCCCTTGGCCACTAAGCGAGCTTTAAGGCGATCAACAGTGCCATCAGGACCAACTTTAACTATGAACACCCATCGACAACCAACAACAGACTTCCCGGGAGGAGCACGAACAAGATCCCAAGTGCCATTAGAGTGAAGTGCCTGCATTTCATCAAGCATCGCCTGGCGCCACCCTGGATGAGATAGTGCTTCACCTGTGGTTTTAGGGATGGAAACAGAAGAGAGACTAGAAACAAAAGTAAAATGTTGTGAAGAAAGTCTGTCATAACTCAAGAAAGAATAAAGGGGATAAGGATTTCGAGTGGATCGAATACCTTTCCGAAGGGCAATGGGAGGAGTCTCTGATGGAGGATCCGGAGGAGAAGAGCCGACGGGAAAGGGCGATAAGTCATCAAGAGGCAAAGTCGGAGGAGGTGCAGGCTGACGACGCTGGTATGTGAGGAGAGAACGATCTGCAGGTATGGAGGTAAATGGTTGCTCCTCTGGAATAGGGGCACCTGCAGCTGGTAAAGACAAGTCAAGAAAAGGAACAGGAAGGACCTGATCAACTTGTGACACTGGAGACGGAGTAGAGTGAAAAGGCTGCTGATCAAGGAAAGTGACATCAGCAGAAACGATATAACGCTTGAGATCAGGTGAATAGCAACGATACCCTTTTTGAAAACGGGTATACCCAAGGAAAATACATTTGAAGGCCTTGGATGTCAACTTGTCTTTACCTGGAGTAAGATCATGAACAAAACAAGTACAGCCAAAAATATGTAAAGGCAGAGGATAAGAAGGTGCTCCGGAAAACAAAATACTGTGGGGAACATCATTATTTAGCACAGAAGAGGGCATGCGGTTGATAAGGAAACATGAGGTGATAATAGCATCTGCCCAAAAACGAAGTGGGACGTTCATATGAATGAGAAGAGTACGTGTAGTTTCAACTAGATGTCTATTTTTACGTTCAGCGACTCCATTTTGTTGTGGAGTGTAGGGACAAGTAGTCTGGTGTATCGTCCCATGTGTATCCAAAAATTTAGAAAATTCGAGAGACACATACTCTTTTGCATTATCACTGCGCAAGATTGGAATAGAAGCACCAAATTGAGTTTTTATTTCTGCACAAAACTTTTGATAAATTGAAAATAACTCAGAACGATTTTTCATTAAATAAACCCAAGTGCAACGGGAGAAATCATCAATAAAGGTTACAAAATACTGAAAACCCAAAACTGACATAGTCCGACTCGGACCCCAAATATCAGAATGAACAATAGAAAAGGGAGCAGCAGCTCTTTTATTGACTCTACTAGCAAAGGAAGAACGAGTATGCTTTCCCTGCTGACAAGACTGACAATTCAAAGACTTAAGACCTGACAAAAAAGGAACCATATGCTGAAGCTTCGAGAGACTTGGATGACCCAGACGGCTATGGAGAAGCTCAGGAGACTCTGTGAGAGAGCATGCAACTGGAGCAGAGGGTGCATGCAGATAGTAGAGACCTCGTGACTCACCGCCCGCTCCAATCGTCTTCCCCGTACTCGGATCCTGCATAGAAAAAGACTGTTTAGAAAAGGTGATAGAGCAAGAAAGAGAATGGGTCAATTGACTAACAGAAATTAAATTAAAAGGAATGCCAGGGATGTAATAAACAGAGGTTAAAGTCAAGAAGGGAGTTGGTTTGGCTTGCCCAATGCCACGAGCAGGAGCCTTGGTGCCATCAGCAAGAGTAACAGAGGGAAGATTATTAGAAAAGGTAAGGGAAGTAAAAAGATCCTTATTACCACAAAGATGATCAGTAGCACCTGAGTCTATTATCCAGGGTCCAAGAGACGATTGAGAAAAACAAGCAACATGATTACCAGTATCTGGAGCAGGTGGCTGAGAAGAACTCTTCTGGAGAAGGGCCTCATAGTCTGCAGTGGAAATAGTCACTGATCCGGTAGAGGGCGGCACAACATCTGTTTGAGCAAAGTTCATATGTGGTGGCTTCAAGTGAGGGTACTTTCTATAACAACGTTCGTCAATGTGGCCCAGATATTGGCAATAATTACACCGAGGCCTTTGTCCTCGGCCACCCTGTCCATACGACATCGTCTGTCCTCGCCCGCCTGGGCCATATGAAGTCATGGGCCCGCGACCGCCTTGTCCGCGGCCACGACCACGACCGCGACCACCATTGTTCCAATTACCACGAGAGACTAAAGCAGCAGAATCAGACAAGAGAGCAGTAGAGTCAGTAGCTGTGACGTGTGCGGGAGCCACCTTATCTTGAAGATTCAGAAGGCGCTGAAAGGTCTAGGATATGCTGGGAATCGCAGTACTGGTTAGAATGTTCTCACGAACACTTTCTAATCCGTCAGGGAGACCAGAGAGAGTCACAACCGTAAAGAGACGCTCCACTTGCGTCCTGTACACTGTAGCATCCGCAGCATGAGGTAACATAGCCAAAAATTCCTGCATCAAAGAACGAATCTTACCAACATAAACTTCCATACGAGCTTCGGGTGATTTGCGCAAATCCATCATCTGGGAGACAATGGAATAAAGTTGTTGAATATCATTGGTGTAGAGGTTTTTGGCTTCCGTCCACACATCATAGCAGGTCTCAAAAGGAATGAAAATATTGAGAAGAGATGAATCAATGGATTGCCAAAGAATACTGAGGAGCTGAGCATCAACTTTCTCCCATTCAGTCATCTGATCCTGGGAAATATCAGTCTTCTTAGTGGTGAGATGTTTGTCATGGCCTTGACCGGTAAACCAGATCTTAACGGAGGTAGACCAGGTCTTGTAAGTGGCAGATCCGGTCAATTTCAGAGTTGTGATAGATGGAATAGCACTTGAAATGATGCCGGAAGAATGTTTACTGGTTCCTTCCATCAGGAACAGCGATCAGACAACCAAAAAACTGTAAAAATTACGCGAAAAAGGAACAAAGTAGCGACTTTTGCACTAGAAACCCTCGAACGGAAGAGACCCACAACGATCGGTCACTGGATCTGGAAGGAGGAGGCAGAGGCGAGCCTGTCTGCCTTGGTTTGGTCGGAAAAGGTGGCCGGAACAGTGCACACGCGCCGGAGAGAGGTGGCGCGTGAGGCCCACGCGCAGACAGCTGTGGTGGCGCGTGGAGGCGCGTGCGGCGGCCGTTTGGGACGGGTCTTGGACAGAAATGGTCGCCGGCGTGAGGGGATCCTGATCGCGTGGTTTCTCGCCGGAAAGGTGGCCGGAACAGTGATGAACAGTGACGGAAAAGTGTTTCTTGCGATGTGAACAGTGTTTTCTGGTCAAATAATGAAGGAGGATGACGATCTGAGATCGAAAAAGGGTCTAACAATGTTCGGAGGGTTGAAAAAGGTTGCCGGTATGATGCACGGCGGTAAAAAGGTTTGCCGGTATGATGCACGGCAGTACAACGAAAGAAAAAATATATATATATGCGGAAGCAGAGCCCTCAGATCGAGAGCTCTGATACCAAAATGAATCTGACATATATTGTATATTCAAGTGTATAAGTCTGTACAAGGAGGCTCTCTATTTATAGAGACTAAAAAGACCTAATGGGATGACCTAATGGGCCAAGCCCACAATCTAGACTATTCTAGGCTATTCTAATAATAATAAAATAATATTATTTCTAACAATAGTCTATTGATCCAGTTGTCTGGGATATTTTCTACTCTTTTCAGACATGCTATGAAGTGTGGGAGGAAGCCAAACACCTCTACACTAATGATATCCAGGAGCTCTATTCAATCATATCTTAACTCATGAAGTTGCACAAATCATCTGATATTCAAATGGAAACATATATTGGGAAAAGTCAATCTTTGATGCAGGCATACTTGGACATGATGCCATACCCTTCTGATGCTTTTGTATATCAAAAACAGGTAGAACGTCTCTTTATAGTAACCACTCTTTTTGATCTTCCCCAGGAGTATGATGTTGTCCAGGGCACTATCTTGACTATTATGGATCATAGTCTATCACTGACCTACCAACACCTCTTGAATCTCAACAAGAAACCAATTTCTTCTCTTGATTCATCTTCTGTTGTTGATTCCACTGCTCTTGTTTCCCGTACTGACACTCGCGGGAATAGTGGACGTGGCCGCGGTCATGACCGGGGCCCAGGCGGATGTGATCAGAGACCTTGTAATTATTGTCAGCAACTTGGTCATTTTGAAGATCGCTGTTACATGAAGTATCCTCACCTGCGACCATCTTTTGCTGCGAATATAGCTCAGTCAGACACTGCTTCCTCTGGTTCAGTTTCTCTCTCACCTGCGGACTATACCGCACTTCAGACTCTTCTCAAGAAGGCTTCTCCTCAGTCTCAGCCTTCTGCTACAGATATTGGTAATTTCGTTACTTGTGTTTCTCATTCTACATCACTTGGCCCTTGGATATTTGACTCGGGTGCTACCGATCAACTCTGTGGTAATAAGAAATTCTTTACATCTCTTATTTATTCTGATCATTTACCTTCTTCTACCCTTGTTGATGGAACCAAAGCCCCAATTCGTGGGATTGGACAAGCTCGTCCAACCTCTACCTTGACCTTGACATTTGTTTATTACATTCCTGGCATCCCTTATAAAATTTCTATTAGTAAATTGGTCCACTCCCTCACTTGCATCATTACTTTCTCTAACCATTATGTTTCTGTGCAGGATCCGGGTACGAGGAAGTTGATTGGAGTGGGTCGTGAGTCACGGGGTCTATATCATCTGGTTGTGCCTCATCCTTCAGTGGCATGCTCTCTCACAGAATCTCCACAACTTATCCACAATTGCCTCGGTCATCCAAGTCTTTCAAAGTTGCAAAAGATGATTCGTCTTTTATCCGGTCTTTAGTCTTTAGATTGTGTGCCGTGTCAGCAAAGGAAGCATAAACGCTCCCCTTTGATAGTCGAGTCATAAACGAGTTGATGCTCCTTTCTCTCGTTCATTCAGATATTTGGGTCCAAGTCGCACTTTGTCTGTTTTAATTTTTTGGTATTTTGTTACCTTTATTGATGATTATTCTCGTTGTACTAAGATTTATTTAATGAAAAATTGTTTTAAGTTATTTTCTGTTGAGATATATAGTCCCACATTGGTTGTATGTGCAACTAATATGGAGTTTATAAGGTCTTGGGCACTCCCACCCTTTGAGCTAGCTTTTGGGGTGGTGTATTCCAAGGTTCTTATCACATGGTATCAGAGCCTCGCTGCCCCCCACTTTCTCTTGTGGCGTTTCTTAGCACAGGTAGGCTGGGCCTGTTGCATTGTGTTGAGATATATAATCTCACATTGGTTGTATGTGCAACTAATGTGGAGTTTATAAGGTCTTGTGGAGTTTATAAGGTCTTGGGCACTCCCACCCTATGAGCTAACTTTTGGGGTGGTGTATCTCAAGGTTCTTTACATAGTATCAGAGCCTCGTCGCCCCCCACTTTCTCTTGTGGCGTTTCTTAGCACAGGTAGGCTGGGCCTGTTGCATTGTCCACTCTTCAAGCCCAATGGGCTCTCGTGTGAGGGGGCGTGTTGAAATATATAGTCTCACATTGGTTGTATGTGCAACTAATGTGGAGTTTATAAGGTCTTGGGCACTCCCACCCTTTGAGCTAACTTTTGGGGTGGTGTATCTCAAGGTTCTTTACACATTGTCCACTCTTCAAGCCCAATGGGCTCTCATGTGAGGGGGCGTGTTGAGATATATAGTCGCACATTGGTTGTATGTGCAACCAATGCGGAGTTTATAAGGTCTTGGGCACTCCCACCCTTTGAACTAGCTTTTGGGGTGGTGTATCCCAAGGTTCTTATCACATCCTTGTTTTGTTCTTATACCCCTTATTATCACCCGTCACGAATAAGGACTGCTGATGGTAGTTTCTCTAATATTGCGGGAAAGGGATCCATTAAGCTCTCTGATCATATTACTCTGAATTCTGTCCTTCATGTCCCTTCTCTTACTTGTAACCTTATCTCTATTAGTAAACTTTCCTCTGAATTGCATTGTGTTGCTAAATTCTCTGCCAAAACCTGTGTTTTTTCAGGATCAGGATTCGGGGCTGATGATTGGCAGTGCTAGAGAGGAAGAAGGACTTTACTATTTTGAAGAGGATTCTCATGAAAAGAGAATTTTTGCAAATCACTCTTTATGTTAATCAGACGATTGTAATGATGTTTTGTTGTGGAATCGTCGTTTAGGACACCCAAATTTCTTTTATCTTCAAAAGTTGTTTCCAAACTTATTTATCAATAAAAAACCAAGTTCCTTTTTTTGTGATGATTATCAGTTTGCAAAACACTCTCGTGTTTCTTATTCCCTCAGAAATTATAATGTTTCGTCTCCATTTACATTGATCCATAGTGATATTTGGGGGCCAGCTCGTGAAAAAAATATATCTGGAACTCGTTGGTTTATTACTTTCATTGATGATCATTCTAGAGTATGTTGGGTATATCTTCTAAAGGATAAGTCTGAAGCTGCAGCCACTTTTAAAAACTTTCATGCTATGGTACGAACTCAATTCCAGACCTCTATCCAAATCCTGCGAACTGACAACGGAACTGAATATTTTAATTCTGTTCTTGGGGATTACCTAACCAAGCAAGGTATTATCCATCAAAGTTCTTGTCCTAACACCCCTCAACAAAATGGGGTGGCTGAAAGAAAAAATAGACATCTCATTGAAGTTGCTAGAGCCCTCTTGTTTACGATGCATGTCCCTAAATACCTGTGGGGGGAGGCTGTATTGACTGCCTCATATCTCATCAATCGGATGCCCTCTCGTGTCCTGAATTTTCATTCTCCCATATCTTGCCTTACCCGTTTTTTTCCCTCCTTTCGGGCTTTCTCTTCCCTTCCTCCAAAGTTGTTTGGTTGTGTGGCTTTTGTTCACATTCCTCCACATCAAAGGTCAAAACTTGATCCTAAGTCTGTTAGATGTGTCTTCATAGGATATCCTCCTAATCGAAAAGGGTACAAATGCTACTCACCTTCTCTTCGAAAGGTCTTTGTTTCTATGGATGTTACCTTTTATGAAACACAATCATTTTTTCCTTCGACTTCTCTTCAGGGGGAGTCTATTGGTGTAAATGAAGACAAGTCTTGGATTCCAAATAATTCTACTGTCTTACCTTTACCCTTGGAAACAAGTGTTGTTTCTTTACCTATGGAGACAGGGGGAGTTAATGTCAGGAGAAAAGGACAACAACTGTACCAGAGACTGGAGATCCTCCCGGTAAATGGGAAAAATTCTACAGCAGGCGTAAATCTCCTAAAGATCCTCTAGACTGCCAGAATTCTGACCCGAGTCCTAGTTCCAGCAATCCACTAGAGAACACCGGTACATCTGACCTAGATATGCCCATTGCCCTTCGAAAAGGTACTAGATCTTGAACTGCTCATCCTATTTCTCATCACATTTCATATGAAAAGTTATCTCCAGGTTTTCATGCTTTCAACACTATATTAGACAGTACAAAAATACCAAAAAATATCCAAGAGGCACTTAATGACCCTAAATGGAGGGATGCAGTTTTTGAAGAAATGGATGCACTTAAGAAAAATGGAACTTGGAAATCCGTGGCACTTCCCAGAGGAAAGAAAACTGTAGGTTGCAAATGGGTGTTCACAATAAAATTTAATGCAGATAACAGCATCAACAAATATAAGGCTAGATTGGTTGCAATTGAATCTGAAATATATTGTATATTCAAGTGTGTAAGTCTGTACAAGGAGGCTCTCTATTTATAGAGACTAAAAAGACCTAATGGGATGACCTAATGGGCCAAGCCCACAATCTAGACTATTCTAGACTATTCTAATAATAATAAAATATTATTATTTCTAACACTCCCCCTCAAGCTGGTGCGTATATATCAAAAGCTCCCAGCTTGTTACAAATATGATCTATTCGGGGACCTCTAAGAGCTTTAGTGAATACATCCGCAAGTTGATCATTGGAATTGACAAATGCTGTCTCGATCTCCCTTGACTGGATCTTTTCTCTAACAAAATGACAGTCAATTTCTATATGCTTGGTCCTCTCATGAAAGACTGGGTTAGAGGATATATGCAAAGCGGCTTGGTTGTCACAAATGAGCTTCATAGGCCTTTGTTCACAGAGACGAAGTTCCTTCAGCAATTGTCTCAGCCAGATGAGCTCACAGGTTGCATTTGCCATTGCCCGATATTCTGCCTCCGCACTGGATCTGGCGACCACAGTTTGCTTCTTACTCTTCGAAGAGATCAAATTTCCTCCGAAAAGAACACAATACCCTGAGGTGGATCGTCTATCTGAAGGAGAACCTGCCCAGTCAGCATCTGAATAACTAGAGATCTCTGAACTCCCTTTATTTGTATATAATAAACCTCTTCCTGGCGCCTTTTTAATATATCGGAGAATTCTAATAACTGCATCCCAATGGGAGTCACAGGGAGAATCAAGAAATTGACTTGCAACACTCACTGCGAAGGAGATATCTGGCCTTGTCACAGTAAGATAATTCAATTTTCCAACTAGTCGGCGGTAGCGACTAGGATCTGGCAGTGGCTCCCCCTGTCCTGGTAATAACTTAACATTGGGGTCCATAGGTGTATCAATGGGTTTACAGCCTAACATTCCAGTCTCATCTAGGATATCAAGTGCATACTTCCTCTGACAGATGGAAATGCCCCGCCTAGACTGTGCAACTTCGATCCCCAAGAAATATCGAAGTCTGCCAAGATCTTTGGTCTGAAAATGATTGAATAAATGCTCTTTCAACTGATCAATCCCGATCTGATCACTGCCTGTAATGATAATGTCATCAACATAGACCAGGAGATAAACGCACTGGCCAGAAGAGCTATGCCGGTAAAAGACAGAATGATCGGCTTTGCTTCTGATTAAGCCAAAGGATTCAACAACTGAACTAAAGCGGCTAAACCAGGCCCGAGGAGATTGCTTCAGGCCATATAAAGATTTCCGAAGTTTACATATCATTCCAGAACTCTCTCCCTGAGCAACAAAACCTGGTGGTTGCTCCATATAAACTTCTTCCTGCAAGTCACCATGTTGAAAAGCATTCTTAATATCAAGTTGGAGAAGAGGCCAGTGATGAATGGCGGCAAGGGCAAGAAACAGGCGAACAAAAGCCATCTTAGCAACAGGAGAAAAGGTATCCCCATAATCAAGACCAAAGATCAGTGTGTATCCCTTGGCCACTAAGCGAGCTTCAAGGCGATCAACAGTGCCATCAGGACCAACTTTAACTGTGAACACCCATCGACAACCAACACCAGACTTCCCGGGAGGAGCACGAACAAGATCCCAAGTGCCATTAGAGTGAAGTGCCTGCATTTCATCAAGCATCGCCTGGCGCCACCCTGGATGAGATAGTGCTTCACCTGTGGTTTTAGGGATGGAAACAGAAGAGAGACTAGAAACAAAAGTAAAATGTTGTGAAGAAAGTCTGTCATAACTCAAGAAAGAATAAAGGGGATGAGGATTTCGAGTGGATCGAATACCTTTCCGAAGGGCAATGGGAGGAGTCTCTGATGGAGGATCCGGAGGAGAAGAGCCGACGGGAAAGGGCGATGAGTCATCAAGAGGCAAAGTCGGAGGAGGTGTAGGATGACGACGCTGGTATGTGAGGAGAGGACGATCTGCAGGTATGGAGGTAATGGGTTGCTCCTCTGGAATAGGGGCACCTGCAGCTGATAAAGACAAGTCAAGAAAAGGAACAGGAAGGACCTGATCAACTTGTGACACTGGAGACGGAGTAGAGTGAAAAGGCTGCTGATCAAGGAAAGTGACATCAGCAGAAACGATATAACGCTTGAGATCAGGAGAATAGCAACGATACCCTTTTTGAAAACGGGTATACCCAAGGAAAATACATTTGAAGGCCTTGGATGTCAACTTGTCTTTACCTGGAGTAAGATCATGAACAAAACAAGTACAGCCAAAAATATGTAAAGGCAGAGGATAAGAAGGTGCTCCGGAAAACAAAATACTGTGGGGAACATCATTATTTAGCACAGAAGAGGGCATGCGGTTGATAAGGAAACATGAGATGATAATAGCATCTGCCCAAAAACGAAGTGGGACGTTCATATGAATGAGAAGAGTACGTGCAGTTTCAACTAGATGTCTATTTTTACGTTCAGCGACTCCATTTTGTTGTGGAGTGTAGGGACAAGTAGTCTGGTGTATCGTCCCATGTGTATCCAAAAATTTAGAAAATTCAAGAGACACATACTCTTTGCATTATCACTGCGCAAGATTTGAATAGAAGCACCAAATTGAGTTTTTATTTCTCACAAAACTTTTGATAAATTGAAAATAACTCAGAACGATTTTTCATTAAATAAACCCAAGTGCAACGGGAGAAATCATCAATAAAGGTTACAAAATACTGAAAACCCAAAACTGACATAGTCCGACTCGGACCCTAAATATCAGAATGAACAATAGAAAAGGGAGCAGCAGCTCTTTTATTGACTCTACTAGCAAAGGAAGAACGAGTATGCTTTCCCTGCTGACAAGACTGACAATTCAAAGACTTAAGACCTGACAAAAAAGGAACCATATGCTGAAGCTTCGAGAGACTTGGATGACCCAGACGGCTATGGAGAAGCTCAGGAGACTCTGTGAGAGAGCATGCAACTGGAGCAGAGGGTGCATGCAGATAGTAGAGACCTCGTGACTCACCGCCCGCTCCAATCGTCTTCCCCGTACTCGGATCCTGCATAGAAAAAGACTGTTTAGAAAAGGTGATAGAGCAAGAAAGAGAATGGGTCAATTGATTAACAGAAATTAAATTAAAAGGAATGCCAGGGATGTAATAAACAGAGGTTAAAGTCAAGAAGGGAGTTGGTTTGGCTTGCCCAATGCCACGAGCAGGAGCCTTGGTGCCATCAGCGACCGCCTTGTCCGCGGCCACGACCACGACCGCGTCCACCATCGTTCCAATTACCAAGAGAGACTAAAGCAGCAGAATCAGACAAGAGAGCAGTAGAGTCAGTAGCTGTGACGTGTGCGGGAGCCACCTTATCTTGAAGATTCAGAAGGCGCTGAAAGGTCTGGGATATGCTGGGAATCGCGGTACTGGTTAGAATGTTCTCACGAACACTTTCTAATCCGTCAGGGAGACCAGAGAGAGTCACAACCGTAAAGAGACGCTCCACTTGCGTCCTGTACACTGTAGCATCCGCAGCATGAGGTAACATAGCCAAAAATTCCTGCATCAAAGAACGAAGCTTACCAACATAAACTTCCATACGAGCTTCGGGTGATTTGCGCAAATCCATCATCTGGGAGACAATGGAATAAAGTTGTTGAATATCATTGGTGTAGAGGTTTTTGGCTTCCGTCCACACATCATAGCAGGTCTCAAAAGGAATGAAAATATTGAGAAGAGATGAATCAATGGATTGCCAAAGAATACTGAGGAGCTGAGCATCAACTTTCTCCCATTCAGTCATCTGATCTTGGGAAATATCAGTCTTCTTCGTGGTGAGATGTTTGTCATGGCCTTGACCGGTAAACCAGATCTTAACGGAGGTAGACCAGGTCTTGTAAGTGGCAGATCCGGTCAATTTCAGAGTTGTGATAGATGGAATAGCACTTGAAATGATGCCGGAAGAATGTTTACTGGTTCCTTCCATCAGGAACAGCGATCAGACAACCAAAAAACTGTAAAAATTACGCGAAAAAGGAACAAAGTAGCGACTTTTGCACTAGAAACCCTCGAACGGAAGAGACCCACAACGATCGGTCACTGGATCTGGAAGGAGGAGGCAGAGGCGAGCCTGTCTGCCTGGGTTTGGTCGGAAAAGGTGGCCGGAACAGTGCACACGCGCCGGAGAGAGGTGGCGCGTGAGGCCCACGCGCAGACAGCTGTGGTGGCGCGTGGAGGCGCGTGCGGCGGCCGTTTGGGACGGGTCTTGGACAGAAATGGTCGCCGGCGTGAGGGGATCCTGATCGCGTGGTTTCTCGCCGGAAAGGTGGCCGGAACAGTGATGAACAGTGACGGAACAGTGTTTCTTGCGATGTGAACAGTGTTTTCTGGTCAAATAATGAAGGAGGATGATGATCTGAGATCGAAAAAGGGTCTAACAATGTTCGGAGGGTTGAAAAGGGTTGCCGGTATGATGCACGGCGGTAAAAAGGTTTGCCGGTATGATGCACGACAGTAAAACGAAAGGAAAAGATATATATGCGGAAGCAGAGCCCTCAGATCGAGAGCTCTGATACCAAATTGAATCTGAAATATATTGTATATTCAAGTGTGTAAGTCTGTACAAGGAGGCTCTCTATTTATAGAGACTAAAAAGACCTAATGGGATGACCTAATGGGCCAAGCCCACAATCTAGACTATTCTAGACTATTCTAATAATAATAAAATAATAATATTTCTAACAGTTGCCAAAGGATTTACTCAGACTTATGGGATAGACTATCAGGAGACGTTTGCTCCCGTTGCCAAACTTAACTCTATGCGAGTCCTAATATCACTTGCTGCCAACCTTGATTGGCCCTTGCATCAATTGGACGTAAAGAATGCCTTCTTAAATGGGGACTTACATGAGGAAGTTTACATGGATCCACCACCTGGTTTTGAAGAGGGAGATGGTTCAGTATGCAAGTTGAAGAAGTCTCTTTATGGACTTAAACAATCCCCTAGAGAGTGGTTTGAAAAGTTTACTCGTGCTGTTAAAGAAAGAGGATTTGTCCAAGCTCAGACTGATCACACTTTATTTTTTAAACACTCCGATAGTTGCAAAATTGCTATCCTCATTGTTTATGTTGATGACATAATTGTCACTGGTGATGACTGGGAGGAAATAAAATCTTTAGAGGGGGGTTTAGCTAATCAGTTTGAACTGAAGGATCTTGGATCACTCAAATATTTCCTTGGAATGGAAGTTGCTCGTAGCAAGGCGGGAATTTCCTTATCTCAGAAGAAATATATCCTAGACCTGCTACAAGAAACAGGTATGCTCGGTCAAGCCAGCAGAAACTCCTATTGAACCCAATATTAAATTGGGAATTGAAGATGGAAAAGATGTTGACAGGGAGCAGTACCAAAGGTTGGTAGGGAAGCTGATCTACTTATCTCATACTCGGCCTGATATTGCATTTGCAGTTAGCATGGTTAGCCAATTCATGCATTCTCCTAAGGAAAAACACCTTAGTGCGGTTTATAGAATCCTCAAGTACCTCAAAAACACCCCTGTTCGAGGAATGCTCTTTAAAAGGGGACACAAGAGGATGATAGAAATCTATACAGATGCTGATTGGGCTGGCTCTGCAATGGACCGAAGATCCACTTCAGGATATTGTACCTATGTCTGGGGAAATCTTGTGACCTGGAGAAGTAAGGAACAAACTGTTGTTGCCAGAAGCAGTGCAGAAGCAGAATTTCGGGCGCTAGCCCATGGCATTTGTGAAGGAATCTGGTTAAGAAGACTCCTTGAAGAGTTAAAGATATCTTATTCTCTACCTGTCAGACTCTATTGTGATAATAAGGCTGCAGTCAGTATTGCTCAAAATCCTGTACATCATGATAGAACCAAACATGTGGAGGTTGATCGTCATTTTATTAAAGAAAAATTGGAGGAGGGTCGTGTATGTTTGTCATATATACCTACCAAGGAGCAAACAGCCGACATTCTCACCAAAGGATTACATAAACCCATCTTTGAGGATTTAATTAGCAAGTTGGGGATGATCAATATATATCTCCCAACTTGAGGGGGAGTGTAGAATATTCTAGAGTCTTTTACTTGTTTCTAGCTACTAGTATCTTTGAGTAGTGTGATGCCTCTTCGGTTACTGTGTATTTTATTTATTACTTCATCTCCTTAACTACCTTATAATCTGTATAAAAAGAACCCTTTGGGGTGTCAATCTATATATGAAAAAAATACATTTCAGTCTTATATTACAATATTTTCCATTTATAAAAAGTTTTCTGCTGAGATTCATACTCAATTTGGTGGTTCTATTTGTATTCTACATAGTGATAATGCTAAGGAATATGTTTCTATTGATTTTTCTAATTTCTTGGCTACACAGGGTACTTTACATCAAACCACTTGCCCTCACCCTCCATAACAAAATGGGGTGGCTGAACGTAAAAACAGACATCTCATTGAAACTGCCCATACCCTTCTTATTCATATGCAGGTTCCCCTTCACTTCTGGGCGGATGTCGTACTCATCTCTTGTTTTCTCATCAATCGCATGCCTTCATCTGTGCTCAACAATGACATTCCTCATAATCTATTGTTTTCAGATGCTCCTCTTTATCCTCTAACTCCACATGTCTTTGGTTGTACTTGTTTTGTTCATGATCTCACTCCTAGTAAGGACAAATTAACATTCAAAGCCTTTAAGTGTATTTTTCTTGGTTATTCTCGCATTCAAAAGGGTTATCGTTGTTATTCTCCTGATCTTAAGCGTTATATTGTTTCCGCTGATGTCGCTTTCCTTGATCAACAACCCTTTCATTCTATCTCATCTCAGTTGTCACAGGTTGATCAGGTTCTTCCTGTTCCTTTTCTTGACTTGTCTATACCAGTTGTAGGTGACTCTCTCCCAGAGGAAAGACCTCTTGCCTCCAACCCTGTAGACTGTCCTTTTCTCACCTATCAGCGTCGTCAGAAAGTGCTTCCTGCGGACTTGGCCCTGGGTGACTCATCGCCTTCTCCAGTCATCTCTTCCCTTCCGACTCCTTTACCAGAGGCTCTTCCCATTGCCCAAAGAAAAGATGTACATGCTACTTGTAACCCATATCTTCTTTACACCTTTTTAAGCTATGACAGTCTTTCTACTTCTCATTACACCTTTGTTTCTAGTCTTTCTTCTGTCTCTATTTCTAAGACTACAAGTGAAGCACTTTCCCATCCAAGGTGGCGCCAAGCGATGCTTGATGAGATGGTTGCTCTTCATTCCAATGGCACTTGAGATCTTGTTCCTGCTCCTCCAGAAAAGTCTATTGTTGGTTGTCGGTAGGTCTTTAATATCAAGGTTGGACTTGATGGCCATGTTGACCGTATCAAGGCACGCTTAATCGCCAAAGGTTTTACTCAGATCTTCGAACTTGACTATAGTGACACGATCTCTCCAGTCGCTAAGATGGCATCTGTTCGAATGTTTCTTGCCCTCGCTATTGTTCGTCACTAGCCACTCCTTCAACTAGACATTAAAAATGCTTTTCTTCATGGTGATTTACATGGAGCAACCACCTGGGTTTGTTGCTCAGGGAGAGTCTGGGATGGTGTGCAGACTTCGTAAATCCTTATATGGCCTCAAGCAATCTCCTCAGGCTTGGTTCAGGCTTTTGGCTTAATCCGTAGTAAGGTCGATCATTCAGTGTTTTTTAGGTTCACATCTCTTGACAAATGCATCTATATATTAGTCTATGTCGATGATATTATTCTCACTGGAAGTGATCAAGTTGGGATTCACCAGTTAAAATAGTATTTGTTTAGTCAATTTCAAACAAAGGATCTTGGTAAGCTTCGTTACTTCTTAGGGATTGAAGAAGTAGCACAGTCCAGACAAGGCATTTCTATCTGTCAAAGGAAATATGCATTGGATATCCTAGAGGAGACTGGTATGTTGGGGTGTAAGCCGGTTGATACACCCATGGATCCTACTATCAAATTACTACCCGGACAGGGAGAGCCATTATATGATATTGGACGTTATCGGATGTTGATTGGGAAGCTTAATTATCTCACTATAACTAGGCTGGACATTTCTTTTGTTGTTAGTGTGGCTAGTCAGTTCCTTGACTCTCATTGGGATGCTGCTAGGAGGATTCTCCAGTACATCAAAGGAACACCAGGGAAAGGCTTATTATATTCAGATCAGGGAAATACATAAATTTGTAGTTATTCAGCTGCCGATTGGGCGGGATCACCCTCGAATAGGCACTCTACTTCAGGCTATTGTGTCTTCTTTGGAGGAAACCTGATTTCTTGGAAAAGTAAGAAACAAACTATTCTTGCCCGCTCCAGTCTAGAGGCTGAGTATTGTGCGATTGGAGTTGCTACCTGCGAGCTAATCTTGTTAAAGCAGTTGATTCGGGAGCTCCATCTTTGTGAACAGAAACAGCCCATGACACTCATTTGTGACAATCAAGTTGCGCTACATATATCATCTAATCCTGTATTTCATGAGAGAACCAAACATATAGAGATCGATTTTCATTTCATTCGAGAAAAGATTCAATCAGGAGAAATCAAAACGGCATTTGTCAACTCTAATTATCAACTCGCGGATGTCTTCACTAAAGCTCTTAGAGGTCCTCGGGTTGAACACATTTATGGCAAGCTGGATGCTTACAATATATATGCTCCAGTTTGAGGGGGAGTGTTAGAGTAGTTATTAGAATAGTTCAGTGTATGTAGTCCTACATCTTATGGACTTAGCCCATTAGGTCTTTTAGTCTCTTTAAATAGAAAGCTCTTGTACATTGTAAAACACTATTATTCAATATACAATTATTCTTTAATCTCAAGTCAAACCAACTTTGCCTCCACATATCCTATAAGAACATTCAATTCCCCTAGTTTCTCTATTCTTAATCAAGAAGAAGCCCTGATTTTGATCAGTTAAAATCCCATGCTTTTCTACGATCCTGCATCAACCTTTAACAATGCAGTTGTAAATTTACCTGCAAAACTGACTTCAAAAATAGGAGTGTTCTCGATCCATGCTCCATAAATATATCAGTGATATTCTTTATTCTGTTTGATCCAAAGTCAGGTTCAACCTTAGAGCAATCAGATGATAGAGGCATGCGAATAATGGTAGAATCTGATAATGACCATAAGTCATTCTGATCAATGAGCATTGGACTAAATTGATCACAAAATCGTTGTGTCAGATCAGTACCTGAAACCTCAAAGTAAACAACTCAAAGTTCTACGACTGTAGAGAAAAGTGACTATTATACTCAAAAATATCAATATTGATTAATATTAAGTATTTTCAAATTAAAAAATAATATAAAAGAATAGTTATGTAATTTTATTTTAATACAAGGAAAAAAAAACAAAAGTATAGGAAAATTTCCAAGCAGCACAGAAGAACAATACATATTATATTAGTCTAAATAGAAGATATCAATACAAGAAGGCCTTCCAATCTTATAGCGTATCCGATTCGGGCACCTCTTACAACCATACTAAACATCAAAGAAAGAAAATTACAAAACAAAAGGAGATATATTCTTGAAATTTTCTCTTCCAGTTTATGAACAATTAATGACTCAAATGATTAATTATGTCAATAAGCAGTTACTCACTAACATCTCTTAGAACATCATTAACCAATGGAGTGATTAATTGTTCTAAAACTGGATATAGTTTAACAAAGAATATTTTTAGCCCAAAAAAAAAGCCAAGAATTTATCTTTTGTAAGTTTCCCAGAAAATAACAGGTATAGATTATGAGAACTTTGATAAATTTGGACAGACAAACATATAGAGAGAAAAATATTTAAATGAATTATTACAGTTAAAGAGTGTTACCCTCTTTCTTTGTTCTGAGTGTTATTGGGCTAATATTGTACTAATCGGACTACAAATCTACAACTGTACTTGCTTCAACTTTTCAGTATAAATTTACACACAAAATGTTGGTGTCCTACTACACTCAGGGCCCGTTTGGATGGGCTTTTTTTCTTCAAAAGCTACTTCTTTTTAGGAAAAAAAAACACTTCTCACTTTAAGTTCGTTTGGATGTCTGCTTTTAAAAAAAGCATGCAGAAGTCACAAAAAAAGTCCAAAACCTGTTTTTTTTAGAAGCTAAAAATTTTAGCTTCTAAAATAAGCAAAAGTCAAAAGCCAATTTTTTTTTTTCAGAAACTAAATATTTTTATAAATATATAAATAGTTTTAACTTTTGTAAAAAGCACTTTTAAAATAAATAAAAGATAAAAGCTACTTTTACTAAAAGTCGAAATAGACGGGCTCTCAGAGCCAACAGAGTTTACCATCTGGCATTGTGAAATATGTTTCCTAGAAATCAACCTAGAGTACTTACAGTACAACTACAAACATAAAAAAATAGTAAATGAGACTAAAAAAGGAAAAATGAATAAACCATTTTACATGAATTCAGATGAAGAATTTAGAGTATACCTATCAAATTAAACATCTTTGCTGTTGGGGCATTAGTTGAAGGTGCAGCAAGTACCGAACCACGAGGATCGAACATGTAAAAATAGCCACTAGAAATGACCGAGAGAAGGTCACATATGGAATAGCAGCAAATCAATCCCAAACCATAATTAAGTGTGTTGCCACGTAATCTCCATGGAGGAAGGAGCTGGAAATTAATAAATTCTTCTCGACTCAAGCACGCACCTTCAAAGATCGCTACAAGAGCAGGCCCTTGGAATTCACCTGCATAAATCATGTCATGTTAAGAGCAATTTAGAAAAGATATAAAAAAGAGTTAAACACACAGCACGGTCATTTCACAACCAACAATCAGCATAAGCTTTGAAATGCCCTTAGCTGCAAAATAACTTGCTGTCTTCCATATGGGTGCAATCAGCTTGCCAATATTGTGGCATACAGAGATGTTTGAATCTTTTTCTGAGAAAAGGATAGCCCTGTGTGCAAGCCTCCCACCATTGTGAAGTCTAAGGCTATGCAACCTCTTATCAGCTTGTGCAGAGAAGTTGCTTCTGTTAGATACCTACCACCAAGATGGGCCAATAGGAAGGTGTATGCTAGAAGAGGCAAGAGACAAAAGGAGGGAAAGTTAGTTAGTAGGGTAGTCAGACAACTGGGTTTGAGCGCGAAAGAACAGCTGGGTCTGTTTTGGTAGTTAAATAGGAGAAGTACTGACGTAAATCAGGGCATGACATCAAGAGGCCCAGTCCAACTCCCAGCTGGTCAAGTTACTAGAGATTGAGTAGCAAAATTCAAGGAATCACTCAATAGACTAATTCAAGAATTTTAGTCTTGTTAGAATGTATAAAGTTGTGTTAGTTTCTCCACATCATGTAAATAGGGCCCAAGCCCATGGATCTTATTATTATAAATATAACCCTTGTGTGGTCAGACATGACACACAATTCCTCAACTTTAAGTAGACACTCGAGCTTTACGTTCTGGGAACCTAGCATCCGCAAAACCCTAATTCCATCTGTATTTGTGTGTGTGAGAAATATAATATAAAAATCATTCATGTGTCTATAACTAATAGCTTAAGTTTGTAAGCGAGTTGGTTCATGACATGATATCGGAACATTAATATCTTAGTACAGGTAGATAGGTTTGTGCATTTTCCACTCTTCAAACCCAATGAGTTTTTGTATGAGGGGGTGTGTTAAAAATATAATATAAAAATTATTCATGTCTTTACCCAATAGCCTGAGCTTTTAGGAGACTTGATTCATGATAATATTAAATTTACCTAAATTGTGTTGCAGCAAAGACTGTCGAGGATGTTCTCTCTTATCATAAATCAGGTGCAATTTTGTGGCATTGCAGCAATCTGCCAACTCTAGGAGGTCAAACAACAAAAACTCATCTTTTCCATACAGGGCCAAAAGTTCATTTATTTTATTGTAGTCCATGCATGGCAGATCTTTAGTCATATCTTCACTGACTAAAGAGAGGCACCGAACTGACTGTACACCCAGCCTGTCTGCCAAATCATTGCTGATACTTGGATGCACAAAATGTCTCCCAATAAGAGAACTGTTTTCCAGCCAAGGTGCATCATTATATACAAGATCTCCTGCATGCATCAGAACTCCAAAAGAATCAGGAATCAACAAGGGACTGTCAAAAGGTTCAAAAAGTGGCTTCTCCAAGCAACAATCTGCTATGGCTTCAAGGACACAGCGAACAAAATTTAACTGATCTATTGAAAGAGGAACTCCTTGCACATCATTCTGCAAACTTTGTATTACATGAAGATAGTCCGAAATACCAAAACTCAATCTTACCCCTAACTTTATCATCAAATCTTTATACTCTGACAGTTCAGATGGAACGACATACAAGTAAGGAGTAAATTTTACAGGCGAATCAAATGCCAGTGCATTTGGTGATACAAAATCATCACCAATCCAGACCCATGAAACACCATCTAATCCTGCTTTCAGTTCATTGAAGTCATCCGTATTAATATATACTTGCAATTTTGAATAAAGGCAAGGTATTTCCTTTTGCAATTGAGCATCAAAACCAGGATCCAGCAATGAATGTTTCTTAAGCTGCTGATAGGAATTCGATAGCTCAATTAACTGCCTTGATAAAACACCTACATTTGGGCAATCCATCCACCCAAGTTTAGTTTGTAGATATATCGCGTCACACTCACCGTCTAATATGTGCATTGAGGAAGATACCATCCACATCTGTGATTTAGGCCGCACAATTGTGGGGGGTGCTACTTGGTTGCTGGATTTCAACCATGGAAGTCCCCTAACAGCTGGATCAGAAATTACCGGACACCAAGAGATTAGTTTCAATTCAGACCAAAATTCTTCTTCTACCATATCACCAATAGAGTTGCTTACAGATAACTCAATATCATCTTTTAGGGAGTTCTCATCTTTAGGAAAGGTATCATATACAACAGCATCATCCATTACACTGCTGCTTCCCACAGTTATGCCACCCTGTTGATCACCATCATTACTTTCTATTTTATTTGAGAGCTTAAGCGCTAATGCATCTAAAACAACCAGTAACTCTCTACCATGCTTCAATGCTGCAGTATCCCCAGAATCATGCAACAGACTGACTGATCTAGCACAATCAAGCAAACCAGTAAATCCCATAGTTCTTCTGAGTCCAAGGCAAACTAAAGTATCCAAAACTTCAGGATCTAAGAATTTATCAGAAGGAAAGAAAACATTCACATGCAGCATCTTTTTAAGCTGAGGAACCCGAGGATCATAAAGCCTGCAATAACATTCTAGTCAGCAATCCAAACAATGTCAGTTTTTAAGCAAGTAAAATACTTATCAAGCAGCTTAATCCTTTAATGATAAAGCGTCAATACATGATAGCATGCAAATGAAAGTCAATGTGTACATTTATATAAATTACCATGTTAAAATATATGAAAAATATCTCATAATATCTTGATTGCATTTTAGAATAGTTTAGACTTTAGAGTATCTTATATTATCTCTTAGGAATAATTTCCTTATTTCTTTATATTTCATGATTTATTTCCTTATTTAATTAGGATTTGGAGTCTAATATTAATATAAATAGAGTTTGGTGCTTAATAGCTTGTATCACATCATAACACATCAAATAAATATCAATTTCATATTATTCAGTCTTTATTTTCTCTTTTCTTCCTTCCTTTCCAAATCCTTATAATTTCAATATGTATGAGAGCAACCTCAATGAAGGCAGCAGCTCCAATGTAGGAAAACTAGGATTTCGCATAAGAATCCCAAATCAGGAGCTCCGTGACCATGTTGAAATAAAAGGAAATCTGAATATTATTGCTTTTTCATGTTCAGATATTTACAATATATACACTAGTGTGCCTAATTACTTTCCTAATAATGAACCGATTCTAGGGAAGCAAATCAAACGTATAATTTGTCACCTATCTTCCCTATAATGTATCCTACTATAATAATTACACAATTATTCATGCTATATTTGCAACACTCCCTATCAAGTTGGTGAATTATCATTTCAAGCTTGCTAGTAAGATCTTGAAATCTTTTGTTGGTAAGCCCCTTAGGCAACACATCTGCTAATTGAAGTCTTGAAGAGACATTTGTCGATCGATCTCAAAGTGTTTTGTTCTGTAATACTGAACTGGATTATGAGCAATACAAATGGCGGAATATTATCACAACACAGCTTCATAGATCCTTCATATTTCCCTTTGAGATCATCTCATACGATTTCCAGCAATAGTACTTCACAAAACCCTCGAGCCAAAGCTCAAATGTTGCCTACGCACTTCAGCGAGCAGCCACATTTGTTTCTTACTCCTCCATGTTATTAAATTGCCATAATGAATTCCCAGTGCAGATTTAAGATACCAGAGAATTCTATTCGCTCTCTGCCTAGAGTAGGTACATGAAGTGACTACCAAAACTGACAGCAGATGCTAAATATGGTCTCATATGAGCTATATATATCAATCTCCCTACCAACCTTTGATATTTCCCTTTATCGACCTTGTGACTCTCTTCTTCATTTCCTATTTTGTTGTTCTATTAATAGGCACATAGGTAGGCTTTCCACTCAAGTTTTGCAGCTTTCCCATATTTCCATTGCAAGTAAAAAATACCTTGTTTGGAGTAGGAAACCTCTATTCCAAAAAAGTTCCTCTGCTTTCCAAGATCTTTAACTTCAAATTGAGTAATCATCCACATAGACAAGAATAATGAGCTTTCGCTCTCGTGAATGCTTAAAGAAAAGTCTGGTATCCTTGAATCTTGTTGCATCCCAAGGGCACCATTAACTTTTGAAAACCTTCAAAACCACAGGTGGGGAAACCCATATAGAGCCCTTTTAACTTGCATATTTTATTTTCTCCATCTTTGGAATCAAATCCTTGTGAGAAAGTCATATATACCTCTTCCTCCCATTCTTCTTGAAGGAAAGCATATTTTACATAAAACTGATTCAATTCGCAATCAAAGTGAGCAACAAGAGATAATGACATTAGGACCAACTATAACAGTGAATACCCAACAATAGATTTTCCTAGAAGTGTAGGAACAATATCCCATGTGCCTTTAGAGTGCAAGGTAGACATCTCATCAATCATTACTTGGCGTCATTCTAGATATAATGATGCTTCAAGTGTTTTTAGGAATTGATACAAAGAAAAGATTAGAAACAAAGATAAAATGGGATGAAGAAAGACTCTCATAACTAATAAAGACATAAAGTGGATGATGATTACGAGTAGATTTATTACCTTTGCGAAAAACAATGAGCGGACAATCTGATGCAGGCGTCATGGTAGACAGAAGGACATGAGAAAGCGGTAAGTCACCGCAAATAGTGTCTAAAACAGGGCTGGTGTAACATCCCGAGCGC
This sequence comes from Gastrolobium bilobum, assembly GCF_033153095.1. NCBI lineage: Eukaryota > Viridiplantae > Streptophyta > Magnoliopsida > Fabales > Fabaceae > Gastrolobium > Gastrolobium bilobum. The sequence goes on from NW_026899929.1 coordinate 74,609, forward strand.
TAACGAGGGCGGAGAGTGATCGTCGGTGCAAAGAGGCACGGACAAGGAGCAGCTCCTGACAGGCTTCCAGCGGGGGGTTACATGCATGAATGAATCGAATCGACACCCGAAAGAAAAGGATTCCAAAGGCTGTGCAGGTATAAGGCTGCACAGTTTGGGATAGCTTATAAGAATTAATTGGTACTACCTATGCTAACAAGATGCATCTGCTTTTCGGTAGCCCAGAACGGAAGAACTCCACAGTTAAGCGTGCTTGACTTGGAGCAATTCTGGGATGGGTGACTTCCTGGGAAGTTTTCCCGGGAAGAGTGCGAGTGAGGAAAAAGCACACTGAAAAGTCTCGTGTTAGTATGTGGAGATAGTCGTTAATTCTTGAAGTGGCCGGGTGTTACAAATGGTATCAGAGCAGGGCCTCCCATCTAGTACGGTGTAGTTCGAGGACGAACCAGGCGGAAGCTGATGGGCATGTAACATCCCGAGCGCTGAAGAGGGCGGGGAGTGATCGCCGGTGCAAAGAGGCACGGACAAGGAGCGGCTCCTGACAGGCTTCCAGCGGGGGGTTACATGCATGAATGAATCGAATCGACACCCGAAAGAGAGGGATTCCAAAGGCTGTGCAGGTATAAGGCTGCACAGTTTGTGATAGCTTATAAGAATTAATTGGTACTACCTATGCTAACAAGATGCATCTACTTTTCGGTAGCCCGGAACGGAAGAACTCCACAGTTAAGAGTGCTTGACTTGGAGCAATTCTGGGATGGGTGACCTCCTGGGAAGTTTTCCCGGGAAGTGTGCGAGTGAAGAAAAAGCACACTGAAAAGTCTCGTCTTAGTATGTGGAGATAGTCGTTAATTCTTGAAGTGACCGGGTGTTACAGCTGGCACTAGTGGGCAGTCGAAGTTGACACTAATAAGTGATGAGAAGACGAGACAGACACAGGGAAGCCTTATGACTAGAGTCACTTGTGGAAGTCAAAGGAGGATCATATAAAGGAATAAGAAGGATAGTGTCAATTGAGAGACCTGTATTGGTGAAGGATAGAAAGGTTTTTTATTGAAAAAGGTGACATAACAGGTACAACATAACGTTTGAGATCAAGAGAATAAACATGGATACCCTTTCTGAAGATAGGAATAACAAAGAAAAAGACACTTAAAGGCTTTGGCCATGAGCTTGTCTTTCCCTGGAGTATAATTGTAAACAAAACACGTACAAACAAAAAAGTGAGTAAGCACATGACACACAGGACCATTAGGGAACAAGATATGATGAGGTAGTTCATCATCTAACACAGAGGAAGTCATTTGATTCATAAGATAACATGATAATAACTGCATCCCCCCAAAAATGAAAACGAACATTAATATGCAGGAGTAGAATTCTTATTGTTTCAATTAAGTGTCGGTTTTTGCATTCAGCCATTCCTTTTTGTTGCGGAGTATAAGGACATATAGTATGGAAAAGGTGCTGGAAATAATGTTAGAATACACTAGAAAAAGTGTCGGAAGAGTTGGAATGGCAAAAAAACATACCATGTCCCAAAACAGTGGGACCCACTAAAAAATTCTGATTTAAGGGCCTTGGCGTCTACTATGCATCAAACGGATCACGCACATTCTTGGACAGAAGACGAAAAATGCAGTGACAGCAAGAGTGGCACACGTGGGCACGTGACAACTTAGTCGAACATGAAACTCCAACAACGGACAAGTTTGTCGAAAAGAATGTCAAAAATTTTTTTTTGGCAACAGCACCGGTGGGCGAAGATGCAGCGGATGGCGGTCGAAATGAGGGACAACATGGAGGTGGATTGCCTGAAGAGGTGCGACATGGCAGAAGGCTTCCGGAAGGATACAGGGCGTGGCAAAAGGATACGCGTAAGGAATGGCTCACCGGTATCAAGGCATGACGATGAAAAGGTCACTGAGCAGCTAGGTTGTCAGTAACGGTCGGTAGCACTGCTAAACCGCTACCATAGCGGGTAGCAGCGGCTGCTCCAACCGCAATGCTACATGACGCTAGCCGATAGCTGAAGGTAGTGGTGTAGCATAGCAGCAATACCGCTACCCACTACACCGTTATACCATTAGTTCAAGTGAAGATGAAAGTGAGGGAGAAGATTTGTAGGAATTTGATGGAGAATCTGGAGATGATGATGATTTTCTTCATTAGTTCACTTCTTGTATTTGACTATTTGACATTTCATTGTTCATCTGTGTTTAATTTTGGATCCTTCCTTTATGTTCCTTGTATTTGACATTGATTGTGGAATTATATGTTTGATTTTGTGTGGCTTCTTATGTTTGAGCATTTATATTTGTGTAGTATTAGACTGTTAGTATAATATATGCGGAATTATAACTTCACTGTAGCGGCAATAATGCTACCCGCTACACCGCTACACCGCTATACCATTTTTAGGGTCGGCCGCTAACTGCTACTGACAAGTATGCTGAGCAATGAGCACAACAAGAGTAGGGTTTTATTTGGTGCTGGTCAAAACCCATTATGATACCAACTTGAATATGATTGAGTGAATTTTGTGTGTCCCAAAACAAACAACACAAGGCTCTACATATATTAGTGTGGGGATTAATTACAACCATTTCGTTCCTTATACAAAATCCTAATTGATTCTATAGCAAATACATAATCATCTATTTTACATAACCTAACAATCCTAACAAATTTAAATTCCAAATTTAAGAAACTAGAAAATGTTACATTACAAAGTTGAAAATAATGATGTTCCTAGTAAAAGAAAAAAAAAACTTGGCATACCGACAGTGATAGCATTTAGCAGCTAGGTCGAAGAAAAAGCCTTCTTTATATAGCAATGAAAGACATCTTATTTGAGAGAGATATTGGAAAAAGAAAAAATTTATAATATTACCGATTCGGTTGCTGCCAAGATCCATTGGCTGACAGAACAAATGGTACAGCAGAAAGTGCAGACTTGAGAGACATATCCTCTTTAATCAAAAGTTGTACATCATGCAGAATGGCTGAAACAACTCCTTGCTTCGAAAGGAACTCTGACATGCGATTGAATATGTGATCCTTGTAGAATTCCATTTTTGTTGGTTCTTTTATCTCTAAATACCTTCTCATAATGACCCTTTCCATTTCTGATTCAATTCTTATGAAGCTGTCATTTAAAAGATCTTCTCGAACACCACTAGGACCAAGCCATTTGATAGGCTTACTCAAACTCACAAGCTTTCTGCTATTGTATGACTCAAATATTGGGAGGTGTTTGATGATTTCAATATGTGTGTTATCAATTTGCTCGTCAGAGAACCATTTCGACTGAAGAATAAAACTCCGAAGTTCGTGAAGCTCCCCTTCAGATACATCTGTAAAGATCCCCTCAATCTTTTGTGGCTCCCCAGCAATAGCCAAAAAGACATTTAAGACACCTCTTGCTGTTGGTGACTGCACAAAATGTTCCAGTTGAGGGTGATCTAATTGCAGGTCATGTCTCAAGAACAAACATCCAACCTTCAACAACAAAGAAGACATTTTTTCACTCCATCCATCATTTTCTATCACATTCAAATTTGGAGTTAACTGCATCAGGCAGTCATCCCCAACAGGTAAGATAGGCCACTTGGAAAACATTAAAAGATCATCACAATATGACTTCAGATAGTTCCATAGTATTTGCAACCATTCTAAACTTGGTTGGCCACGAATACCAGGAGTCCAACTTACTTGTCGAGCATGTTGCCACTCTACAGGCAATAATTTCACAAGAAGTTTCTCGAGCAACTGGCATGACAAGAAAGAAATATTTGTGCCATTTGTTTGGGCAATGTAACAAAGCTTTTTATGAACTTCTTCTGGGATAACACAATCTACAAGTTGATGGGGAATGGAATCCTTCAGAAGGCCATATTCATCACCACGTGCAATGTAAACTCTTTCTCCAACCCCCTTCAAATCAATTGATGTAAAGGAACCATTGGCAAGTGGTAACAAGGGCAAGCCACATAGAGTATCAAACTGCATAGATTCTTGTAAGTCATGTAAGCAATATTCAAGGGACAAAATCATTGCATCCCTGTCCTTAAATTCACGCTTCCTTCTGATCAACAAAGTCCTTAACAGCTTAGGCGTCAGAAAATGCAATGCTGGACAGATTTCCATAAACCTTTCCGAAACTGATGGTGGAAGTGAAATGACAGGTAGAGAAGAACCAGATAATGCTTTTATAAGCTCAGCTGCCTTGGGGAAAGTAAAATCGGGAAATATAGCATGTTTGGTTGATATCCATTGACCCCCTCTAGCTTCTGTATATAATACACGGAGATTAAATTCAGCAACAAATTGGTAGAGTTTCCGTTCTACTGATGCCCACGGTTCTAACACTAATGTTGTCGGCCACAACGAGAAGAATAAATTGCAAGGGCCAATCTCTGATGCTACTTTCTCAAGCAAACGACCATAAGCAGGGGCCACAACATTTTCAAGGAGGTAAATATTCCAGTCCGATCGTTTTCTTCCACCCCCCGTCATATCAGAACCAAACCAGATATCCCTACGATTTGATGATAATTCAAAGTATGCATTTACATGAGCAGGAAGACCAGTACTGATTGGTAGAGGTAAAAAGCAGAATGCACGACCTTCAAAATTTTCCAATGGATGCATAGGCAAACTAGCAACCTGAAACAGATCAGGAGAAACCAGACAACCATCCTCCACCTCTGAACTATCAACCAGGTCACCACCAAGCTTAACAGAATTCAAATATGCAGCAACACATGCCCAAGGAATAAAGTTGTGACAGTTACTATTGGATGCTTCAGATGTACCCTTTTGAGCATTCCCACCACCTAAACTTTCTATGGTTATCCAATAGTGTGAATTATGACCAGATGTGCTTTGCTCCGTAATCAAGATCTTCTGGCATTTGTAAGGCAAATCCCTGTCAATGGATAGGCTTAGTTTCTTTAGAAACTGAACTCTATTCATTCCAACATGTCTATTTTCATTGAAAAAGTTGAATATATCCTGGGCTTCAGTAGATCCAATTTCAGGCTCACCAATACAGGTTCTGCGTACACGATGCAGTAGGTGCATTTCATGTCCTGTTCCTTCCTTCACAAAAATAGATATAGATTTCACATTACGTAAGAAAAGTAATGTTTCAGAAACAACCTCAGAAAAAGAAGCAAAGAGAGATTTGACATCTTCAGGTGTATATACTTCCTTCTTAATTTGGCTCCGAGAGGCAACACCTGCAGTTCTAAGCGGGAATCGGAATAGCGTACCAGGAAAAGGGTGTTGCAAGTCACAGCCAAAATGTAGCAGTGAAGAAAATTGATCAGGAAATTGCTCCAAAATCTGCCTTCCCACAAACTTAATTCGCAAACCAGGGTGAGAAGGAGATATCCCAGGTAAATTACAGGCATGAGGGTCAAACATTACAATATTTTCTCCAGAAACAAACATGGGGATATCTGTAAAGTGATAGACACAATTAAATCCAAGTCCAAATCTTCCAATTGCAAAAGCCTTCTCAAGTTTACTTTCTTGACCAATACGAGAAATTGCATAAAGATCTTGTGGACTAAAAACTGAGTCATTGAAACAGTATAGAGCAGGACCTTGCCAATCAGCCATTTCAGGAGAAAGAATAGAAGAAGTCCCATATTGAGATTTATCCAAAAGAAATATTACTTCAGAAGCTCCAGCATCTTCTGCATTTTGTACTAGCTCAAATAGAGTCCCAGGCCCATCAGCATACATTTCAAGTATATGCTTAAGCCTTGTTGTCAAAGCCTCATGCTGTCCAAAAGCCTCAGCAGCACCAGATAGACCAAAATTCATTGAATCTGCACTCTCAGCCAGCATCATCCTGCGAAGAGAACAGACACCAAGCTTTTCTGCTACATCATTAGAAATGTTTCCATGCACAAATTTTTGCACTGTTCTCTTTGCATTCCAAGACACAGTTGATGCATTGCCAAATGACCCATCAGGATCTTCTGAGCCAAGCAGCCAGGGGGCATCATTATAAACCAAGTCACCAGCAAGAAATAGTCTACCTGAGAGATCTGGCAGATAGACCTGGACTTTCTGTTCAAGAAGGTAAACTTCAGCTAGATGATGCACTACTAGCGTGACAGCCCTAATCTCCTGTGTGTCAAGAGGAGATGATCCTTTTTTAACTGCCATCCTACAAAGAATATTAGCATAGTCAGCCGGTTGCAAGAATTCACGAATACCAAGTTCTAGAAACAAATTTTTGAAAACTGCCAAGTCAACTGGGATAACCCGTATATATGGAGCCAAATGAAGAGGACCATCAAGGACAACCTCATCAGAGGTTGCAAAGCCATCTCCCACCCAAATCCACCTAGAGCCTTCAAGAACAGCTTTTACAATCTCAATCTCATCAGAAGCTATCATTCCTGTCAGTATTGAGTATATCCTCGGCATTGCCAGGGCTAATTCCTGCCTAAGAACTTGATCAGTCACAATCTCATTATTTTTTCCAAGCTCCAGTAATTGAGCAGCAATTACGCCTCCTCCTGGTGGAGACATCCATCCCAGGCTATATAATAAAGCTGTGGAAGAGCATTCACAATCCAATATCCGCATGCTAGCAGAGACTAGCCACAAATCATTTAGTGGCCTTACAAGTTTGGGAGGAGCAACCATTGATGACACAACTGGCCATGGTAATGACTGAAATGGAGCAGAGTCTAAAACTGGGCACCAGGAAATCAGCCGGAGGTCATTCCAGAACTTTTCAATATCAGATTTTGTGTTGCGAGACCTAAAAGCAGTTGCAGCTTGTGATAACATTCGGGTAATTCCTCCTTTATGATCAACAACTTGATCGGGAAGCCACTTCAATACATTAACTTCTAGGTAAGAGAAAAGCACTTTCCCTTTCAAGTAGGCCTTTTGTTGATCCACGTGCATCAGATGCTCTATACATCGGGCACTTTGTAAAACAGTGTCTGGAGACACAGAAGTTCTAAGGCCCAGGCCTCGTAGAATATCAAGTGTTTCAGATTCTCGGAAAGCACCAGAAGGAAAACAATCTGAGTCTTCTAGTAATGCATAGAGTTCCTCATTACTAGGATCATATAAAACTGAAGGACACTTAAGAGCACCAGTGAGTATTGGGATGAATTCCAAATTTCTCAACAAGTCCCTGATAGATATGTCCTCAAGAGACAAAAGCGGCAAATTTCGTAGAACTGATAACATTATGCTGTCGCGAACCTCAGCTTGCAACTCCCCAACTCTATTAAAAACTTGCTGCTTGTAAAACTGTGCTTTCCCCATTATCTGAACTCCATAATATCTTGACAGAATATCCTCTTCAATATTTGACGATCTGACAATGAACTCAATGCCCAGAACAAACTCCGGCACATCTAGTGGTGGTAAGTACTTTAGAGGATTTTCTAAGTCAGAGAATTGGGAATCTTGAGCAGACTCTCTGCCATAGACTTGATATATAGGTAATCTCTTGCAAAACCTTATGCTAAATTCATCCATGGATTGTCCAACATACCATTTAGGATCAAGAAGAAATCTGCGGAGTTCATTTCGTTCTTCAGCTATTAGACTATCAAGTGAAAGTTGCATAATGTCAGCACTTGAAAATGCATTAAAAATTGATTCCAGTACACCTGCCGCACTGCCATCACATACATAATTAGATAAATCCGGATGTTCAACTACATAACTCGGATTCAATATATTACATCCAATTTTCACAAGGATATCCTGAACTCTATCAGAGAGATTGCTTCCATTGATCATTTTCAATTGTCTGGAAGGTCTTAACAGATGCCCAGATGTGGATGGTAAAATAGGCCAATCACTAAATAGTGACAATATTTCACTCTGCTTTCCTAGATATTGCCAGAACAGCAAAAGCCATGATGATGTTGGCTTTCGACAGGATTGGGGATCCCAGAACACTTTACTTTTATATTTCCAGTCAGCTCGCATAAACCCAGGAAATAACTGAGCAAAATGGTGAATGCTGCAAAGAGTAAGATTGGTCTTTGACGACCTTGCAATACCAGAGAGTCTGCCCAATATATTGAGAGGAATGCTCTGATCAATTACTCTGTCAGAAACTGGCTGCAGGAGCTTGTATTCTAATTCATCACAAATGAAATAAGAAATTCCTTTTGATGCTTCCAAAAATGATGCAAAATTGCCATTTGCTAATGGAAGTAAGGGCAGATTGTATGCCTCTTTACCAACATCATCATCAACCAAGTCCTCTAGGCAATATTCCAACAATAGAAGCTTGTATTGTCTGCTCAAATAATTAAATGTTCCACATTTCCTAAGAAATTGACGTACTGTAGCAGGAGTTACCACCTTGCTGGAATTATATTTTAAAAGCATGTCAAACAATGAATTAGGCAAATGCACAACTGGCATTCCTAGTTGCATCAGAGACAAACCAAGGTCCTTGCTTTTGGTGAATTTTTGATCGTGTAGAAAGGCTTCACTTGGTGATACCCATATTCCTCCATTGAGATCTGAATACATAACTGGAGCATTCCCAATGTTTTTGTATATTTGTTCAACCAAAATGTTCCATGGATCTTCAAAAGAACCAATGGGCCATAAAGAATAGTAAATGTCCGTTGGCCCTAGCAATTCTTTCACACCAAGCAGCATATGTATAAATGCAGGAGCCACAACGTCTTCCAGTAGAAGCCTATTCCAGAGAGAACGAACTTTCCCACTTCTGTCCATATCCTCCCCATTCCAAATGCCACGACGATTTGATGAGACCTCAAAGAATCCATTGACTTGTACACTAAGTCCGGTTCTAACAGGCAGTGGAAGAAAACAGAATGCCCGACCAGTCCTAAGAACATCGCTCTGTAAAAACCATACATGGTAATATGAGGTATGGACCATGGATATATATTAACAAAGAAGAAATTCCCAAAAAGCAAGTAGAAATTTTAATGTAAACTGCAATTATTTTTCAATGAAAAGAGTTAAAAGTTGTGTGCCTTCTTTTATTTAATAAGTTAAATGCAAGAGAAGAGCAGTTACTTAGGAAGGGCCCTTCTAGTGCCATCTTGAAGATTAGGAAGAGACCTTGAATTTTTACTTCTCTCATGCAACTCATTTCAAGCATTAGCATATCGTTCATGTTACAGTGGCTCAACTAGTGCCTTCACTTTTTTTTCCTTTTTATTAACTTTTTATGGATGATTAAGACTAGAAAAAATTTTAAGACCCAAATTAGTTGGGGTTGGCAGTCGATGAACCCACATAAAAAGTAAAACGATTGAGGGAAGAGAAAAATAAATAAGAAAGAAAATAAATAAATAATAAATAAATAAATATAGGGAAAAATGACTAAAAATAGCTGTCTAAACATAATTGACTATTGATATTTCTTTTCCTTCAGAGAGTATCTGAAACTTGAGTATGATGAGCACTCTGTCCTAAAGGAGTACTCAAGGTTTATAAGGGGAGTATCCTTCCAAGAGGAGTATTCTTAGTTTACCAGTAAGTGAAGTACCGTACCAAGAGGAGTACTCTTGGATTGTCCCACACCAAAAGATACATCTCTGATTTAAATATCATTACCAGTACACCAAAAAGATGACAAAAGAATTAATTCAATGCAATAACGGTCATAAAAGCATGAGCTTGTATTTAAGATTCTAGCATTCCTCTATAGCCAATACCAACAAGCAACAGCAAGCATTGCATTTCTCAATAAAACTACACCCCACTGATCTCCCAAAACCTCTAAAAAGAGGAGTAATATGTCTTAAAACTCTCCAAATAGCCCCAATATGTTTTTAGACTTTAAATAATGATATGCCTAACTATTAATCAAAAGCCGCAGCAAAATTGATAGCTGGACTGGATGAACCAAAATGGACCATTGCTTCCAACTGAGTTCACATTCACAGTTAATAATTAATATGGCAGCCAACCCAATACATGGTTAAGGGTTTAGAACCAAAATTAAATCCAAACAGCTTGAATTCTGTGTGTGTGTGTGTCTTGGGGTGGGGGGGAAGAGAAAGAGAGGGGGCTACGGCAACAGCAAAAGACATAAGATATTGCAAATTACATTCAGTGAATTGTCCGAAATGCATGCCGCAACTGATGCCCAAGGTAGCAAGTGAATGTCATATTCTTTGGATGCAGTGGTAGCAAAAGAACCAATCCTACTAGAAGCTGAGGCCATGGTTTGCACCACATAAAATCTTTCTGTTTGCCTCTCAGTTTCAAGTCCACTTACTCCCTCACTTAAGAAGTCCAATGGGAATGCATCCACTTCACTAGTGGTATTTAAACACTTAGACAATCTGAGCAGTGCCTGCCGATGCCAAACTGTATCATCAGTTACTGAACTAACAGAGGATGAATGAATTTTCTTTGGTTCGGGTTCTCCAGCATCCCACACATACATTTCAATGCACAGCACACTCTTTAAAAAAAGAAGCGTCAAAACTCCTTCTTCAAAGAGCTGAACAAACATGGAGGAAATGTCTTCTGGTGAATATGCTTGCCTTGAGAGCTTACTTCTGTCTGCCTGATCTGCATTCCTCAGAGGAAAACGGAATAACGTTCCAGCAAAAGGACTTTGCATGTCACAACCAAAAGCACAATAGGGGAAAAACTGATCCTTGTAGAACAAGAGGGCAGATGAACTGGTGAAGTCAATCCGCTTCCCAGGGTTTGCTGCAGAAACTCTTGGAAGATAAACACCCTGAGGATCAAATAGCACCACGTATTTGCCACTCACAAAGGAAGGAAGATCTGTCAAATGGTAGACTGAATTGAAGCCAACCCTTGAAAACACACAGAGAACAAAAATGAAGACAAGAACTAGAGAAATACAAAGAACCCAAATATCACAGCAATATGAGAATTATTTACAAAAATAGATGATACACAAAGAAAGTGAAAGTTGATAACTAAAATAGATGACAAAAATTTTAAATCTATATCCATACATACACACACAACTATGATATAGATACACCACCATAAATGACAGACACTAAAACTCAACAATATCCGACCTAACTTTTATGAGTAAAAACTATGAGGACATTCCAACATGCCACTCTCATTATCAGGACCTTGGCATTGCAGAACAGAAACAAAGTTCAGCTTCAGTTCTTACAGTTGACTAGTAGATGAAAAGGACAAGATCAGCAAAGCAAACTATCGCACTATTTTACCCTATTTTTACAGCATAAAATGCCAAAACATTGAAAAATTATAACAAACAATTCCTTCCTCAAAATTTACACTAATTCCTAGCCTTGATTCTCTACACCATCAAAGTCAACAACATTAACCAATTATCAACACAAAATCAACCAAATCACACTTAAACTCAAGAAATTCAATCAAACCAACGCAAGAAAAAACAAAATTACCCAAATCGGCCAGTCTTCGAAGCCTGTCCATGCTTGCTGCTCCCACCGATCTTGGATATACTGACGAAATCATCTTCAGTAAAAACGGCGTCGTTGTAGGCCAACAGCGCCGGCCCCTGCCACTGCGACAGGGAATCCGAGAGCAACGAATCGCGGCCGTGGGAGCGGCGGTCGAGGCAGAGGGAAACGGTGGTGGCGCCAGCATCGTCAGCGTTCTGTATGAGCTCCTTGAGGACGGTGGTTCCCTCCGGGTAATTCAGCAGAACCTCGCGGATGCGGCGAGTAAGGTCAACCGTCTGGCCGAAGTCCTCGAGAAAGATGGATTCCGGTGCCGGGGACTCCATTGATTCCGGCGAATCGGAGGAGATTGGGGTTTTTTATGGTGTTTGATCGTGCATGAGAGATGATACTGTTCTACGGAGAGATAGAGAGAGAGAGAGAGACAGAGAGAGGAACTTTTAATCTTTTAATGGTTTTATTGGTCTCTTAAATTAAAAGTGAAGACTTAAGACACACACTACTGTTTCGCGGTTCTTTTGTAGTTATTGGGTCTCTTCTAAGACACATGAGAAATGTGTTGTTGTGAGTACGTTTTCAACTCTCTGTTATAGGATGCAGGTCTAGCCTTGACGTGACAATGGAGGCAAATATGAACAACTTGTGTAAACAACGGCATGTTTTGTATAAGGGTATGGTGTTTGCCATATTTTAAAGAGAAAAATATTTGTGAAATTAAGGCAGATAAATTATATGTATTTATTTTTTAAAATGATGTTATTTTGGAATTAAAATATTAAAAAATTATAATTATAAAAACTATAATAATCTTGAAATAAATTAAAATTACAAAAACATCATGATTTTCTCCTCAAAACGATGTCATATTGAACTTACTGTAAATAATTTATCTGCAGTAACTGCAAAAAAACGAAATCATTTTAAGATAGAGATAAACACAAAGAATTAAATCATGGGGAGAAAGTGGGTATTTTTTAATTTAAATTTTAAATAAAAATATTATTTTGTGTCGATTTCTCTCTTAAAAATTAAAATGACATAACTTTATGTGTATAATATCTATTAGTATAACATCTAAGGGTAAAGGATTTCACTGACGTTTTGTGGTGGAAATTAATGTATTTTTATAATTATATTGCATAATTATATTAATTTTATTATTATAATTTTTTAATCTTACAATTGAAAATGATGTGTTTTGAGTTTATTGAAGATAACTTTATCCCCAGTAACTAGAGGAATAATTTTCCCAACATCTAATAAGGTAAATAAACTAAGAGATTAGGGGGTGTTTGGTAGATAGATATTTTTTAGAATGCTAGGAAAGTGATAGATGAAATGCACAAATGATCATGTTTGGTACGGAGTAGGGAAAATTTGCCTAGGAAAAAAAAAAATTAATGAGGCATTTTGTAGTGTAAAAATGAAGGAAAATGCCCACTTAGGAATACTAACTTGATGGTGGTATTTTGATTTTCCCAGCAAACTCAAACTTGTAGCAATTTTACACCAAAATTTTTTCGGTAATATTTCGACCTACCAAACAACTTTTTTTTAACTTTTCCAAAAAAATCATTTTCCCAGGTAAAAAAAAAAATTCTCCTCTACCAAATGTCCTTTAGTGTTTTATGTTGTAGGAAAATATATGAGATCCATCTTTTCTTTTTTTCTCGTCTCTTCATATGAACTCACACAATTTTATATATATATAGTAAATAAAATTAATTCTTACAATATAAGAAACATTAATATCGTAAACAATTATTGGTATCAAGGTCAAGGAAAGCGCACCAAGTCAAGGAAAGTGGGAGGGTAGCTACTAGAATTGGTCTAGCGGTAAAGAATTTAGATAATTTTTATTACATTATACGTTCAATTTCCACTAGGGCGTTTGGTACGCGGCATTCTTCCGGATTCTCAGGAAACTTAATTTTTTTAAATTTTTAATTTTCGGATATTATCATTAACTGAATGTAAAAATCATATTTTTGAAAATTAAGATTTTCGGACAAAAATAAATTTCTCTTGTACCAAACGCCCAAGAGATTAGGGTTTAGGGTTAGAGGGTTATCATTTATCAACTTATGTTATGCTAGTTTATTCGCCATGATATGGTAAAGTACAAATAAGATAAGAGTATAAAATCGTAAGGGTTGAATAAGTTCATATCATATTTTTTATTTAATGTGTATTAGAAATGTAATTTAATATAATTATTTTATTTTATTTTGTATTTGAAGAGAATTAAATAACGATAAATATTATATAAATAAATAAAATATTTTTTATGATATATTTTTTACTAAAAAGTTCTTTTGATTTTTTATAGATTAAGTCCCTTTTAATTTTTAAAAGAAATTAATGTCATACTTTTAAATTAAATATATAAAAATAACTAACAAAATTTTCCAAAATAAGATATATACATATATAGCAAATAAATTTTAAATTGATTGTTGATTTTTATGTATGTAAAACCAATGTTATTAAACCCGGCCCGGGCATAGACCCGGTCGGGGTACTGGGTCTTCGGGTCACTAGTCGGACCGGTGGATCTCTGGTCGGACCGGTTGACCCGAATATATATAGATATATAAAAATATATATAATTATGAACATATAAATTCAATTATATTCTTCATATCTAAAATGAATTAAACAAGATTAATTAAATAAGCTAAAAAACATGAAGTATAAATAAAAATGCATGTTATTACTATGTCAATTTGAATTGGAACTCAAAATCCTCCTAACATACCTCTCAATGACATTGAACTCATATTTTTCAAATTCAACTACATTAAAAATGACATATGTCACAATCTCTTAATTTATTATTCCACAAATTACTTGAGTATTGGAAGTTGAAATTTGAGGTCATTGTAGAAGAGTATAATAGCAAATAAGATTACAAAAAAAAATTAAAATTGGTTCTACATTTTTTTGACAAAAACAATTTTGGTTTTTTTTTTTAAATGGATGACCCGACCGGGTCACCGAGTCGCCAGTTTTGTCCGGGTTTTGACCGGGTCGATGCATGACCGGTCCAATACTTGACTCGAATCGGTCTGATGACCGAGTCACCGGGTCGGGGCAGGTTTTACAACACTGATGTAAACACAACCAAAATATTTCAAATAACATAAACACAAAAAATAATTCATAATATTTGGATAAAGTTGGAGACTTATTTTTTGATGAAAATGATTTTTTTTAAGAACACTATCACAATGGTGGTAAAAAACATATGACAATGATTGGGGTGGTGGTAATGATTGTAATGGTGGCAATGGTTGTAGTGTTGGCTAGTGGTTAATGGTAGTGGTGATGTTAGTTGGCTAGTGGCAGCCGATGGCGATAGTGGTAGGACTCACCTAATGGTTGAAGCTTATAAATGCATAAGACTGATTTTGCAAGAAAAATATCATGTCCTATCCCGTTGAATTTTAAGTCAAACGCCCCTCTTAAGATAGCTTATTAGGCTATGGTACGGATAGGATAAAATAAGTCAATAGAATAAGCTTATTATATTCTTGATGGCTTTCCAAATAATGGACAAGAGCAATCTCCACTATATTATGCACCCAACAAGCGTAACATGAATATTGTGTTAATAATATGTAATAATCTAGGAAAAATAATTGTAATAAAATTATTAATAATAATGTATATTTTTATAGATATTATGATGTTAGACATATTAGGCTTAGCATAAAGTGGTGTTATAGCATAAAGTGGACCAGAAGCATGGTTGCTCAAAGTAATAAAAATGCAAATATTGCTCCATATATCTGTTGGTCACCTTCGTCTGACCATCAGATTGGGGGTGATATGCAAAAGTTAGGTGTAAGGTTATGCCACTTAACTTAAAGAGATGCGTCCAAAACTGGCTCACAAAAATATGATCCATAATAGTTATAAGAGACCGAGGAAAACTATGAATACGCACTACCATTTCAGAGAACAAAGTGGCCACTGACACAACTATGTAAAAGTTTGGCAACCTACCGAAATAAGCACACTTAGACAATCTATTTACCACAACCAAGATTGTTGTATACCCTTTTGATAGGGAAAGATCTGATATGAAGTCCATTGTAAGATCTTCAAGTATACCTTCTGGAATGGGCAAGGGATGAAATAATCCAAAAGCTCTTGAAGTTTCATATTTTACTTGCTGGCAAACATGACAAGTCCGAATAAACTACTTCAAATCTTTACGCATTGTGGACCAATAGAAGGTGGCAGACAAACGTAAAAAAGTGTGTAACGCACCAGCGTGGCCCCTAGCAAGAGATGCATGAGCCTCCTTAATCAAAGAAGGAATAAGGGATGAAGTGGCACTAAGCAAATACTTGTGATTATAGAATAACACCCCATTACGCACCATAACATCAAGTTCAGAATTGGCTTGGTTAAGTAGTTTTTGGTGGAGCTGCAATAAGAAGGGATCAGTATTGTTCTGCTCTCTAATAACTGTCAGCACATCAAAAACAGGTTCTGAGAGTGAAACATTCAAGGCACCATCCTCATGTACACAAGACAAAGCATTAATAAAAGTGTTGGTGCGCCCTGGCTTATATTCAATTTGGAAGGAATATCCCAACAACTTGCAAAGGTAGTATTGTTGTTCAGGAGTGTAAATTGTCTGAAAGTAATTCTTTAATACTCATATGATCTGTGCGTATGAAAAATTGAGAGCCTAACAAATACTTATGCCATTTCTTAACAGTCGTAATAATGGCATACAACTCTCTTATGTAAGTGGATGTGTTAGCTAGTCTACAACCTAGCTTTTTGCTAAAATAAGAAATAGGTTGCTCATCTTGAAGCAATATTGCCCCTATGCCACTATTGGAAGCGTCTGTCTCCAATACAGATGCCTCCTCAAAATAGGACAGCCGCATATTGGGGTGTTAACCATAGGCTCCTTCAACGCAAGAAAGGCATGCTTAGCTTCTGTAGCCATGTAAAATCCTCGGTTCCTTTAAGAAGGTTAATTAATGGGCAAGCCACTGATGCATACGATCTAACAAACCTTCTATAGTATCCTGTAAGGCCAAGGAAGCCCCGCAATTGTTTAATAGTTTTCGGAACAGGCCACTCTATTATGGCAAAGATTTTCATGAGGTCTGTGAATACTCCTTTCTCTCGCACCACATGACCCATGTACTTAATGGAATTGACACCAAAAGCACATTTGCTAAACTTCACAAAGAAACTATGCTGCTGAAGACAAGCTAGAGTCAACTGAAGATGCTTGGTGTACTCCTCCATGGATTTGCTAAACACAAGAATGTCATCAATGAAGACAATGATGAATTTACGAAGATAAGGCTTGAAGAGGTAGTCCATAACAGCTTGAAACGTTGCAAGGGCATTGGTCAAGCCAAATGGCATGACTAAGAACTCATAGTGACAATTATTAGTTCAAAATACGATTTTTTGAATGTCAATCGGTAACATCCTAATTTGATGGTATCCCTCCCTCAAATCAAGTTTAGAGAACACCATGGAACCATAGAGCTCATCCAATAACTCATCTATTGTTGGTATAGGAAAATGGTCCTTTTTAGTGACTGAATTTAGAGCTTTGTAATCAATACAAAGTCTCCATGAACTATCAGCCTTTCGAACCAAAAGAATAGGAGATGAGAACGGGCTTTGTGAATGCTGTATGTATCCTGCACTCAACAAATCAAAAACTTGTCTATGTGTCTCATATTTCTGATGGTAAGAGTATCTATAAGGCTTCACATTGATTGGTTTGGCACCATGCTCCATATGAATGGCATTATCTAGACCCCTAAATGGAGGAAGACCATGGGGAATGGAACACACCAACTGATACTGAACCAGCATAGGCCACAGCTGCAGGTAAATCAAGTCTTCCATGGATAAAACATCTGTGAGTATCTCATTTGATGGGGCTGGTGTTGCTTCAACTGTAAAGAGTTTGATAACGCCCACTCCTGATAGAGAGCATTTGAGGACTCAGCCTTATTCCCCTGTAGCAAAATTTGACGACCATACCAAAGAAATTCCATGGACAAATTAGAGTATTCACGAGTGACCCTCCCAAGATGTTCCAGCCAAGTCATTCCAAGGATAATACTAATATTCGCTAATTCAAGCACCCACAAGTCTGTCAAGAAGCACACACCTTGTAAAATAATTAGTACCTTGGTACATAACTTGTTAGAAACCAAGAATTCACCACTATCCAGAAACACATATTTTATGAGTGTGTGTCATGGGAAATGATTTTTTTTTTGGAAACTATAGGAAGTGATAGTTGATTAGCAAAGCGCTTCTGAATGAAATTATGTGTACTGCCTAAATCTACTAGCACCGCAACTTGCGTATCATGCTACAGAGTAGTAAATGTCAAGCAACGAGGGTGACTCTTATCACACAAAGCATGAAGGGCAGCATCCTTGGCCTCATTAAGACTCCTTTCTACTTGCCACACAATGTGTTCCTTATCAAATTCATGCTCCAACTCATTTTCGTCCCCTATCAACAGAAGCAATTTATTTTTGCAAACATGCTTGGCATTCCACTTCTCATCGCATTTAAAGCATAAACCTAACTCCCTCTTTTTTTTTGTATATCAGCATTGGACACTTTTTTAATTGAAGGGGGCTGGTAAAGCGAGAGTAGGGTTTGCAATAGGCGATGGAGTTGCTGCGATAGTCTTAGAGACAGAAGTAAATTTCGAAATGAAATTTTTGTGAGAAGGTTGGAATGAAGACTTCAGCTCACCAAAATGCTCATCATATGCCATTGCCAATTGAATGGATTGATGAAGGGATTTTGGCTCACATAGCTTAATGGCACTTCGTAACTCCGATTGCAAGCCAAATACAAAGAAATTCATTAACAAATCATCATCTAAATCAGGGACTTGATTAACTAATTCCTCAAATTGTAGAATATAATCCCTCAAAGAAGAGGTTTGAGTAAGTTTAGACAGAGCACCTTTTAGATTGGTGTAACCCGAAGTACCAAATCTCTGGCGTACAACCACCGTAAAATCACTCCAAGAATGAACTGTCCCACTCTTGAACGTCCATTGAAACCAGGAAGCAGCCATGCCATCCATTTTTAGTCTTGCTAATGCCACTTTGGATTCCTTCGGAACATTTGGAAGACTGAAGAAGAGTTCTGTCTTGAAAATCCAATTGTTTGGATCAACACCAGTGAATACTGGTATTTCCATACGCACACCTTTTAACATCGAAAGTGGATCCAAATTATTGAGCGTCGTGCATGCTGAAATAAAGATGAAACCTCCACATGTGGTTACACTTAAGGAGAAACTTATGGTGGTGCATTTCGAGCAAGAACAGCCTCCTGAAGTTGTTGCATCTGATTCACTAACAATGTAATTTGATTTATGGTATCTGCTGCTTGCGTTGCTGCTTGCACATAGATTTCTTCAAGATTATTGTCGATTCGTTGTTGAAACGAGTGCAACTCCTCAGAAACTTCTTGATCTCTCATAATGAAATCAAGAAGGAAAACAATAGAATGAAAGCACCAATGTTACAGTAGCTACCCTAAGAGAGGCGAAAGAGAATTGATGAATGAAAAAAGAATTCAAATTATTATTCAGATGATCATAAAATGGTACAAGAGTTTCAATTTATACCGTCACCCTAGTGTAATTACCCTAATGATCCGCCAAATCGTACCTTTACATAATGACAATAAAGCTGACGTACAAACTTGGCTAAACCACAAAATCATGTAAACGTGTGGAACCCCTCGTGGCACATGTTGAATTCCTCAACGTAACAGTTGATGATAATTCTTTTTAAGAAACTAAGATATGACATTTTTTCGGTTATTGTTAATGTAGAGTGTAACACCTCGTGTGCACCCAGTATATTAAACATATAAATGGAAATAAGCGCAGCTTACTAAATGCGAAAGCTAAATTTTTTCAATTATGAACATTATCAATTTAACTAATTGATTTACTTATTCTTTTTCAAAAATTGTCTGTATGTAAATTGCAATAAATAACTACACTGAATAGCCTTATAATATAAATAATGTATCAAGTCATGAAACAACAACCCATAGACCAGACATGTCTTGATACAATAGTACAACTCCAGTCTGAAATAAACACAGCTTATTCAAATGTGGCATGGACAATCCCCATGCTCACCAAATAAAGCAACATAATCAACATGTCATGTCTCAAATACAATAGCCATAAAACATAACAACAAGGCATAAATCATAATAATATGGCAAGGTGTATGCATCTTCTCAACTCAACTTCGGCCTCCTGCCACTAGAGGTCTCAACTTTGTACCTGAAATTGTGCCCCACACGGGATGAAATCTCTAACGAGAAATCTCAGTAAGACAAGGGATCCTCAAGGATTTCTCCATCCCAAACTCACTTACATGTGCAATATAAGTTCAAAATGATAACAACAGTATAATAGCAAAATCTGTGCAATGCAGCATATGTCCATGTCATGTGTCTATGCATCCTACTGGCCAGAGAATAAAAGATAGAGATTACATACGTCTACAACCCACAATACAAGGAGTCCACCATGTACCTCACATACGGAGTTACCTTCTTGTATGTGGCCCGACATGCTAAGGAATTACCGTCTCGTGTGGAATACCCCGCATATATACATATGGCAATTGCACTATAATAAAATCCAGCTCATCAACATATCCAATATTCATCATATAAATAAATATATTTTCAGAAAAACACATCATGCATACAAACTATCTCTCTAGGAGATATGGTGGAACCATCAATGGATAAAACCGAGGACACGAAAGCTTACCTGTAGTGCCAAAATCCCTATCCAAAGGCTCAGTGTACCCAGATACACCAACAGTCACACAATCCGACAGTTGCAATATGTTTTATATCAAGAATATTATCAATATTCAAAATCCCAATTTTCATATCAATTGAGCAATGATTTCTTTTTTCTTTTAGTGACTTAAACCCCTTCTAAATCATAATTATCATATATTAATCCTCACTATTATTGGTATTAATATTTTCCAACAGTAACACTGACTCCTTAGGATACCATACCCAAATTTGGCCTTTCCCACACATCAGAACTGATTTAAGGTATTTCTGATAAGGGGTAATCGATTACCATACAACTCCACACGATAATCGATTATCATGAACAGCGTAATCGATTACTCCACATGGTAATCAATTACCATGCACAGGGTAATCGATTACCACACGGACAGAACACGAAAACTGTAGATTTTTCTGCATAATTCGCGAGTTCCATGGCTTCCAAGGGTCCAAGGTCCAATTTTTATCAAACAGAAGTTTAAACAACATGCTTAAACATAACTATACCATATTTTACATGCGTCATTAAGATTTCCACTTTTTACTTCACAAACTAACTCATTTTCAAGAAACTACAAAGGAAATGGCTTGTAGTTACCTATGGACCTTTAAAACCAGAAAATGGGGAAGCTTTGAGGACTTTGAAGGTGCTCCTAGCTATTGACTTGGTGGTGCACAAAAATCTCACTCTAAGGTAGGTTCTTTCTTCACAAAGATTGGTTCTTGGAGCTTTCTAGAGTGTATTAATGGTGCACACTCTAAGAACACCAATGGTCAGCCCTCCCACTATGAAAAACAGAAGCATAAACCCTCAAGACATAAACTTTCCCTCACAAGACTCAAGTTTTACAAGATTTAATGGTGATTCTATAGTCTAAGAGTGGAGAAAGGTGGTTTCTTGGTTAAGTCTCATGCACAAAACTCAAGCATTCTTGGAGGAGGAAGGTGACAGCCATGGGATCAACCGTGGGATCAAAAAAACTGACCTAGGGTTTAGTGCAAGTGGCTAGTTATATTAGTGTACCCACTAATCAAGAGTATTACTTCTAATAGCTCCACTAATCATTTTTCTACCAAACTTAATATTCTAAATCTAGACATTTTTTTAGGAATTATCATATTTTTATTATAATTTTTCAAAATACTTTACCGGTACACATTTTATACATAGCCAATATTAGTACTTTGGACATCACCGCTCATTATCTTTACTCCAATTTGATATCTTTGACCTAGATATTTTTGTAGGAATATTTGTATTTTTATTATAATTTTTGGGAATACTTTATCGGTATGCATTTATACCGTGAAACAGAATGAGTATCTGCACTTTTCATCAGAAAAGAGATTTAAGCGTTATTTGACCCTCTCAATAATTATTCTAATCTTTCTATATTTATCCAAAGTCAATTATGGAATTATTTCTTAAATTCATAATTTAACGGTGCGAGTTCTTACATAGAGCAATCAATGTGAAAATAATTTTAGTACAACTGTTGTACTAAGTATTCAGTGCAATGGTAATATTATAAACTATGTATTTCGGGGAGTAATATTTACAATATTAAAGTTACTTTTCCCTCTTACCTCAAAAAGTTATCGGCTGAAGTAGAGAAAGATTAAAAATAACTTTAATGTTATAACTATAGAAAAATGTGTGTCCTTTTAAAGGACACAAACTTAAATCATTGTAAGAGAGATAGACACAAAGAGGTGCGAGTCATACTACAAAAAATAAAGACAAAAAATTAAAATAAAGGTGTGAATATCACCACTTTATATTTATCTCTCTTTTTAAAAAGGTCTTAAGTTTGTATCCTTTAGGGCCCTTTGGATAGGCTTTTGAAAAAAAGGACTTTTTATGAGTTGCTTTTTTTATAAGAACTTTTTTTAAAAGGTAAAGTTATTTTGTGTTTGGATGCAATATTAAAAAAGTACTTTTAATAAAAATGTTATTTGGATGTTAAAGTAAAAAAAGCACTTTTAACTATGAAATTACTCTTGTGCCATTTCTTGCATTCTGCCTGTTGCCCTTTCCAGTTTGGTTTCAAGAGAAGTTTCAATTCTGATGTGGGAAGTTTTCCGCCATGGCTGAAAAGGGATTGTAATTTTGTGGAGAGCTTTCCGCCATGGCTGAAAGGGGATTAAAGAACTGAATTTTGGTGGTGATTTGGAAGTGAAGGATGCGATCCCTACCCATAGAATCTGAAACCCTAGTTGTTGAGAGAGAGAGAAACATTTTGTTTGTTCAGTCACTATTTAGCGGCAACAACTATAGCCATGGCTACTACGAAGAATGTGAAGGACGTTTCACCTTACGAGTTCGTCAAGACGACCAGCTTTCCTGTTATGGATATTAATTAAAGACCCTTAGAAGAGAGAAAGTTCAGAAGGGAAAAGAAGATAGAAAAGTGAAATGTCGAAGGAAGGGGGTAGAGGGTCATTCTTGCTTCTGGCTTCTCCTTTTTGTAAAAGTTAAAAAATTCAGCTTTTCAAAAAAGTTAGATTTTAGCTTTTTTACTAACTTCTGCTTTTTTTTAAAGTTACTATCCAAACATTGAAAAAAGTTTAAAAGCACTTTTTTTATAAAAAAAAGCAGCTTTTGGGAATAAAGAAGTCCATCCAAACATGCTCTTAAAATGATACACATTATAATTATATATTTTCTAAAATATATAATTATAATAAGGGTTTGGTGTTTGTCATTTTAAATGACATAAGTTATGTCATTTTAAGAGAGAGATAGACATTTTTTTGTGAACACTTTTTTCTCTTAAAATGACATAATTTTATGTCATTTAAAATGATAAACACTTTTCCCAAATCATTGTACTAAATACTAATATACTATTTAGAACGGTTATACTAAACAAACGTCCAATCAATGAGAGAAGAAAAGTGTCCATAACTCCTGTAAGATGTGGACTAAGAGAAAGAATTCTAAGGGGATAAAAATGGAAAATGAAAGTCAAAGTAAGGATAAAATAGAAAAACAAAAATTTTCATTATGAGAAGGACTACAGAAAATTAAGATGAGACGGGACTATAGAAAATTAAGATGGGACAGGAGCTTACAATTTTTTATGTGGATCAGCGCCTTTTATAGCTTAGAAATATGTCATGAAATTTGTGACTTTTTTAAAGGAAATAATATACTCAGTAGAAAAAAATTTATAACTTTTATAACTAATTTAATTATTATTGATTTTTATTAATCTAACGATTATAATTTATTAAAAATTATTGGATCGTATTTATTAATAATTATTAATTCCTAATAAATTATAATCATCAAATTGATAGAAATCAATTGTAATTAAATTAATTGTAAAGATGATAAATTTTTTTATGATAAATATATCCTACTTTTTTTAAATACATGTTTAATTAGGGTGATGTGGTTAACGTGGAATAATTAATGAAGAGAGAGTGAGAGAAAGCGAATCGGTTTTTTTTTTTTTCAAAAATAGTTATCACATTTTCCAATACATGTTTAATTTGAGTGGCAATGGCTAATGAGTAATAATGAATGGAGACAGGAAGGAGGGAAGTGGGGAAAAACACAAATGCCAAGTGAATAAGCAATATTAGGTGAACTGACGTCATTCATGGCCTAGTCAATTGTTAGTTACATATATATATATATTTTCAGATATCCATTCATCATTTTATGATTAGTCTAATTTAATTTAGATCCTAAGATTTAGGTCTTAAATCATTCTCAAAGATGATACTGATGATAATCGAATACATACTCTTATCTTCATCTATGCAATTTCTTAGCATCAACTAAACTACCATCATTTGATACATATAATTTTTGTTTTTGTTTTTGTTTTTTAAAGTGTTGCATGGAACAAGGTCATGCTTGCGTGTAGAAGATTATCCCATTTTGAAATACTCCTATTTTATTTTTTTATAAATTGTTTTTCCTCCATCAGTCAATTTGTGCAATAAATGTAAGTTATTAGATCTTTAACTACCTAGGTTGCACCGACACAAGACACGAGATACGTCACGATATGACGCTCCGACACATTAATTTTAAAAAATATTAAATTTCGACACGTTAGGACACGTTTTAATATTATATAATATTTTTAATTTGTGTAGTGAATATTATATTTAGTATTTCATAATTTAACAAAAAAAATAAAGCTAAACTTATAGTACCCATCATTTTTGTAAAGAAACATAAGATATCCCAAATATTTATATTAAATCCAATAAAATCGTAATCGTAATCTTAATCTAACGAATCTAACAGTTGGAACTCAAAATGCAACGCAATGTAACATCTGAATCTTTTTTGATTCTTTGCAACGAGTATTGGAGTGTGGGGAAGTGTTGGAGTGTCGGTGAGTGTCAAACACGACACCTTAGGATTTTTGAAGTGTCAGTGCTTCATAGACTACACCACTAAACCGTCCGAACTTATGTGAGGGAGGATGAGGAAAAAGAAATGAAATTTGGGGCAATATAGAAGAAATTCTTTAGTTACAAAACTCATGTCTAGAAGAAACGTGTGCAAATTGAAACAAAATTAAGTTGTAAGCCAAATTCTATCATGAATCTTGAGTTCAAGTAAAACAATGCAACATGTTACTAGAAGTGTTCCCTTTATTATAAGATAGTAATTTAGTACATTACAATTATGGGTGCTAAATGAACCACATGCCTTTGGCTCAGCTCGTGAAGGCCTGAGCTTACATGTCTAAAATTGAATGTTGGCACCGGGCTTGAACTTGTATAAAAGCTCGTTTAATAAAAAAAGCTTGAGGCTCCAATTCAAAAGCTCGACCTTAGAGCCTCTCAGACTGGCCTAATATATTATTATTATTTTTTATATATATTTTTTATACTACTTATAATAGCCCTCTCTTTCTCCTCAATCCATTTCACTTCATTTTATTGGTTAAACAGATTTTTTGAATGATTTTGTTCTATATTATGCTGTTTGGATATACAATGAATTTATGAATATTTATGAAATTACTAGTGTTGTTGATTATGTATTCTGTTTGAATAAATTTTTGTTATCTTATTTTTTTAAACAGGCTAACAGGCTAAATCAAGCTTTTATTTTTTGTAAATAAGTCAGGCCACATGCCAATAATTATATTAATATAGATAACAGGTTTGGTCAGACTAACACATTTAAATACATGCTTAGCCTTTTAAGACCAAAGTTAGACTCGTCTTGCCCCATTAACACCTCTAATTACAATGAATGTTAAGAGTAATAAACAATACAAATTTAAGCTAGATAAGCAAGAACACCAACTAAAGGTGCATTAGTAACTGTAGTTGGCTCAGCTAGCTGGTAGTCACTCCTACTATCTGAATAATCATCATTTCTATCTGGGCTCACAACTGCTCCTTCCAATGTATTAGGATTTGGTGCATTTTTATTGAACCATGTCTGAAACCCACCTTCACATGTTATTGGTTCATCATCTTTTTTTATTGATACAATTGATGCTCCTCTGTGATGAATTTGTAGCGGATAATCTGACCCATATCCCACCATGTAACTCATATTTTTTGGGTTCGAACCCAATATGTAGTCCACCTATTTTTCATTATTAACAAGAAAAAAAAAATAGAAGCATATCATATTTTCAAAGACTTTATATATATATGGCTTCATTTTTTTTGCAGTAAATGCAAATAAGTTATCTCCCTTGACTCTAAAACGATGTTGTTTTGGGACAGAAATCAATGTGTTTTTATAATTATAATTTATTTCAAAGTTATAATAGTCTTCATCATTATAATTTTTTAATCTTTTAACCTAAAACGACGTTGTTTTGAGAGTGAATATAAATAACTTATTTGCATTCATAGTAGAAATATTAACGCATATATATATATGAGACATGTTATATTTACAAACTTTTTTGTTTACAAACTCTTACAAATTACACTATCTTCTCCCGGAAGAACACTAGTTACACTATATTGTTCCAGGAGAAGATAGTGTAATTTGTAAAAATTTGTAAACGGATCCTTTATATATATATATATAAAGGGGACAAATTATATTTACAAATTTTTTATAAACTTACTTATATATTCCGGGGAGTACATCTCTCTATTTTTATACCTCCCGGTGTATATAAACAAGTTTGTAAAGAAAAAGTTTGTAAACATAATATTTCTATATACAAAGTGGACAAATTTGAAAATGGAATTTGATGGATTACCTGAAAACGAACCAGAGACTTTAGATAAGAAGGACTAACAAGGCCACGACTACACTTTAGGGATGCATGTTTTGAAGATAAATATTTGGAATAAACAGACATTGCAAATGTAGCAGTAGAAACATATTGATTATTATTCCATGGCAGAAACCATAAGAGACCCCCTGGTGTTTTATCCACGTTTTGGCTTGATTTTTCGGCACAATAGCATATGAATTGTTCTGCCTGTGACTTATATTGAGCCCAAATCCCTGATGACGCCACTTTACCTTCCATAACAAGCTGCAGATATAGGCCATAAACAATGGATTAGTACCGTACCCAATTAATATATATGAAATTATCAAAATAATACATTACCGAATTCATTTTCTTCTAAATATATTAATTTTTAATGCTTTGTATAAAGAAGTAAACTTTGTATAAAGAAGATAAACAATTGATGGATTATGAGTGATACCTTTGCTACAAGAATCTGGGCACCTATGTACTTATCATCCCAACTAAATTCTGTTCTTGCACCGCCAGTGTCTCCTGATCCTCTAAGGTAATCAAGGTACCTTTTCTTATTAGTAGCACGTTGAAGCCATGCTGCTGCCCATAGTAATTCGTCCTGTTTAAATAAATAAATAAATGTTCAGTTTTTTTATACTATACTTATTTATTCTGAGTTTAAATGTTTTTTTTGAAACTTTGTAACATTTACATATCATGTATTTCAATCATTATATTTATGGGCTTATCTTTTCTCATGTCACATGAGGTAGCATATCTTATATTATAAACACATAAAGTGGTGGGGTTCACCAATTGTTAAATAATAAAATAAAAAAGGAGAGAATAATATGGATTTCAATATCTCATAATATGATAAAACTATCTCTTATTACACGACAAAATGATTTTCCCATATATGACCACAATTGAAAACTATGAACTGTTACTATTGTAATAGATTACCTTGTATCCACTGCTGGAATATACTTTTGAAGCTGGTGTGATACTACTTTGGTACACGCCTTGCTGATTGCATGCAAAGTCAAACAACTATAACCAAAGAAGAAAAAGAAATTTTCACTACAAAATAGTTTGCATATAATGAAATAATTTGAGTGATTGAGATGGCACAAAATAAAACTATACTTGAATTGCATGAGTTAGCATTTTGGAAGCATATTTAGGGTCCACAGAGCGAAATGCTATGGAAGCAGAAGCCAAAGCAGCAGCAGTTTCAGCAGCAAGATCAGAACCTGGATGTTGGTCATCAATCCTAAAGGAATTACGAGGTGTTGTCATATCCTCTGGCCTTTGCCAACATTCATGATCTGAATCAGGGTCACCAATTTCTCCATATAATATGTTTGGTTGTGGATGTGCTTTCATGAAATAATCTGTTCCCCATCTTATGGCATTTAATGCATTTGCTAACTCATTTTGTCTTACAAGTTTGTCTCTGAATTCTATTGTACTCCATGAAAGCATAGTTATGGTAAATGCCATTGGAAACCCAAGTTTAAGGTTGTCTCCAGCATCATAATATCCACCAACAAGGTCAATCTGTTTGTTAATATTTGTGTCAAAAATTATTAAAGATAGAAAATATAATATTGAATACTATTGTATCCAATACCCATCATCAAAGCTATAATCGTAATAGTTATTAATGCTACAATAATAATAAAAATAAATTGGGAATTATATCCGTCACGTTATAAGAACCAAATTTGTTGTCATGTTAAGAAAAGAATAAGACCAATTCATTGAATAAAGTGTCCTCTCACTTTTTTTAATATTATATACTTTGTCTTTTTCTTAACAACGAATTTGGTTCCTACAACATGACAGATATAAATCCCAAATAAATTTCATATATACTAACATTTTTCATTTCAAAAAAGAAGGAAAATGCTAAGGTGTAAAATATTATCTTACTCCAGCATCTTGACCATCTCTTATTCCTGAATCTCCTCTCCATTTTACTCTTTGGTTGTTAGGCAGCTTCCCTGAACGTTGACCATCATAGAACAATAAACATTTTGTGAGAGCTGTTCCATAATTAACAGAGGCAACATTATGTATCAGAGTAGAACAACAAAGGACAGTGAAGATGAAGAAAGTGCTTGATGCCATGATAACTGCTGAGGGAAACAACAATCAAACCAAGAGGTGCTACACTGAGAGAAAGCCTGCGTTGGCATATTTAAAGAATCAACAGTTAATATATTTCCAAGATCCTTCTCATAATCTTATTAATTACCTAATCTTTGTAATAAATATTTTAATTAGTAGCTGAAGTAAGCATTTAAAACATTTGACTCTCAAGAATGTTCATTTTACTTATTTGTTAAATTTTTTACTTTTGCTTATTTGTTCAATTTACTTATTTGTTCAAGTTTTAATAATCATTGACTCTCAAGAAATAATATTAAAAAAATGTTTTAGGATAAGGATAGAACTACTGACACTCCTTCCTAATTACTTTTACTTTTTATTTTCTTAACTACTCTTAAGTGATTTCAAAATTAAATTTGTGTTTATTTATTATTTCTATATTCTTGTTTATTAATCATATATTTTTTTTAGAAATGATTTGATCTTTTTTTTCTTTACATAAGACGATAATATTTTGTTTAAATATTCTTATACGAAAATATCGTTCTTTATAAAATAAAAAAGTCATTCTCACATAATATTTCAATAATTATAATTTAAATTATTTCAATTACTATCAAATAATTATTTTTAGTAAAAAAAGTGCATCATTATTAAAACTTACAGGCTAAACATCAATATGTTTATTTAAATAAATTGATAACACATTTAATTAATTTTTTTACTACTTAAGTTAGGTTAATACGAAATTAAGATAGTCTGGTTTATACAAACGTAATAGACAATCCTGTCTATTTATATCATTAATAATAGGGATTAATATTTATCATATTGTAAGAGATAATTTTATTTATTATATATATAAAAATATGGTACCTCCATATGAGAAGAGAGAGAGAAAAAATACGAGTCCCATATATTTTTATGCATATACATGAGACAAAATTATCTTATATAACATAAAAATCATTAATCCCTTAACAATATATAAGAACTCAAATTTTTATCCTATCACGGTCCACGAAGCCCATTTAGCCCATTTCATTTGACCTTTCCAACACCTTGTGGATAAATATAATTTTATATTATTTAATGAAAATAATTTTTATTAAGTTTTCCCACATCTTTCACGCTTAATGATGTAATTTGGGCTTTTTATTATGTATGTTAACATACGAGCTTAGTGAAAATAAAATTGTCAAAAAAGTCTCGGCTTTTTACCTTAATAATGTAGTTTTCTAAATTAAGAGATTGATATTTTTCATATTGTAGAAAAAAATTATCTCTTACACACACATAAAATTATATGGAGTCCATGTGAAGAGAAGAAAGAGAGAGAAAAAATATGAATTTCATATATTTTTATGTATTTGTAAAAAATAAAATTATCTCCAGTAACATAAAAAATACTAATTAACCCGACTTCCAAAGTGTGTCCAAGTGCTTGGTCTACGTCTCATATCATGAAGTTCTATTATTCAAATTTTCTCATTGCCTGCATAAGATGCCATTGACTGTCTCAATACATAGCAGGGGATATACATATCATATACTACACTGGACCATATAAAAGAAAATAAAATACAAGATTACTTTGCAGCATTAATTAATAACTAGTAACTTTGATTGGAATAGCTAGCACAGGTTGAGCCTTTTCTAAGGTAAGTCCAAATTTTTCATCCATATCCATATCCTGTGGTTTAATTCCACCTTCAAGCTTCCAATCAAAGGAGTTGATAAGCAAACCCAAGATCAAGAACAACATCCTCATTGCCAATGGCAAGCCAGGACATATTCTCCTTCCAGCACCAAATGGTGTCAGCTCAAAACTTCGTCCTTTGAAGTCAATTTCTGACCCCAAGAACCTCTCTGGTGAAAATAAATTTGGATTTTCCCACAAATTTGGGTCCCTGCCAATAGCCCACACATTAACTAGCACTTGTGCACCCTTTGGGACTGTATAGTTGTGCATCTCTACATCTATTTCGGCTTTTCTAGGGAGCAATAGTGGAACTGCTGGGTGCAACCTGAAAGTCTCTTTTACTATTGCTTGCAAGTAAGGGAGTCTAGTAATGTCTGATTCTCCAACTAGGTTACCTTTGCCAATTGTTTGCTCTAGTTCTTCTTTTGCTTTTGACATAATATTTGGGTTGCGAAGTAACTCAGCCATTGCCCATTCTACAGTAGATGTAATTGTGTCGGTTCCTGCCACAAACAAGTCCTAGCAAAAACGTAAAGCTAGTAAGTGGGATATTATGGAATTGGATGCCTCTCATGTCATGTCTCACTTTGGCATAATAAGTCATATAAAAAATCTAGCTATCATTTATTAATCAATCAACCACCAATAATTAAAAGGATTAAGTTTTTCTCTTGTTATAGAAAGAAAAAACGTACTCACTCATAAAAGGCACGTTACCTTTATTTGCAGATGGGTCCCAGGAGTTGTTGTACGTGCTGAAGAGAAAATAACTTCTCTCCAACATTGCAAGGAGAAGTTATTTTCTCTAATTAAAATAATCATTTTCTCTTTTTCATTTGATGAGTTTTGTCATTAAAAGTGTGATAGTTAATGTGTCAATGAATAATTTAGATTTTTTACATGACTTAATCATATTAAAATGTGATAAGCAACCAATTCAACTCAACATCTCAAGATGGTATATGATATGCCTTCAATGATTTTATATTATCTCTCTAACATACCCCTTCACGCAAGAGTCATTTGGACTTGAAGCGTACACATGCCTATAATATTTTGTTATATCTTGTGCTGATTTAATTCCATTAGAAAGTGGGTAAGTGAGGATCGAATTCTTGATTTTGTAGTCATATAGGCTCTAATACCATGATAAATAATCATCTCACCTAAAAGATCAAGTTGTTAGGTTAAAATACATTAATGATTTTTATATTATATCGCTTTAGTTCTCCAAAAAAATAAATATGATATCTCTTTTAACACACCCTCACAAAAAAGCCACACGAAGTATAGACATTGCACATGATCAAATCGTGACCTCCTGGTTACATTAACTTTTATATCATGTAAAACAATATGATATGACCTAAAAATTTAAACAGTTAAGTGATGGGTTTTCAATAGTAATAGACCTTCAATAATTTTATATTATATGTGTGTAACAAAATGAGTAATGAGAAGAACTATTCTCGACATGTTGCAGTCACAAATCTAAAGCTATCATATAGCAAAGTGTCAGAGGAATTCAGAAATAGAAAGGGTCAGGAAAGAAAATACCAATGATAAACGTTCCATCTTAGTTGTGTACATGTCACGACTATTCTCTTCAGCATTGTCAAGCATGGCATCTAACATGTCATTTTTGGTGCAGTAACCAGTGTCTTTCCTTATCTTCAATCTATGGTTAATCAAGTGCTTGAAGATGGTCAACAACTTCACAAAGCAATTACTAGTGCGCCTCCTGATGCCATGAGGATCAACCATCTTCAACACAGGAAAACAATCAGCCAAGTTTGGTCTTCCAATCTCTTTCAAGATATTCCCCACTAACTCCTTGAACTCACCAGCTTTACTCGCAGAGTGAACAAAATCCATCGAGTAAATTGTGTTTGACAACAAATTAATTGTGGTTTTGAAAGCTAACCTTCCAATATCTACAGCTTCACCAACTAAGCTGTGTTGGTGAATGTCATTGAAAAGTTCTTGAATCTTCTCACGCCTAAGTTCTTCAGTAGCATCTAGATTCTTGTTGGAGAATAACAGACCATTGCAACTTTTCCTAAGGACTCTCCATTGATGTGAAATTGGCAAGAAGGGTAAGCTGTATTTGTCATGGTTAGCACCTCTCATTGCATCAGGAACCTTTCTGTTTGCCAAGAACTGATCATGGGTTTGGAGCACTTGTTTGGCCATATCAGATGAAGACATGACTATTGTGGTAACTTGGCCTAGCTTCAAACTCATGATTGGACCATGAATGTTGGCAAGACATGTCAATGTTTGGTGGGGCTTTTTTCCTAGTTGAAGGAGGTTTCCAAAGATGGGAACACCAACTGGTCCTGGTGGAAGCTTGTGATTTGATTTGTTGCTAAATAGGGAATGAAGCACTTGAACAAAGATGTAGGTGAAAAGAAAGAACAGTATGCAACTGAATGTGTCCATGAGAGGTAGTTGCAGGTACACACAAAATGGAGATGGAAGGAGAAGTGAGGGCAATCTTGTTCATATATAAATGCATATTTTATTTTATTTTATGAGTAGGGATATATTAATAATTTTTTTTTTTATAAATTTACGTACTATATTGTGCTTGATCGGTAATATTCTATTCAAGAGTATATTATTAATCAGACATAATATAATTTGTAAGGCTTTATTTTTTCTGATGTTACTTTAGATAACTTTATATAATGTTCATCAAAACGACGTCGTTTTGGGACGAAAATCATGGTATTTTTGTAATTTTAATTTATTTCAGGGTTATAATAGTCTTTATCACTCTAATTTTTTAATTTTTCAACCCCAAAACGACGTCGTTTCGATGAACATTAGATAAAGTTATATAAAGTAACGTCGGAAACTTTTTTCTCAATTTGTAAATATAATCTTTCTCTTATTTTATTATATTTTTTTTAATTTTTTCATTGAATCACTAGTTGCTTAAAATATTCCCAGTTGGGCAGATGTTGTTTGTATCCATGTGTATGCCAAAGACAGGTTGGGACCACTGCCACAATAGAGAGATTAATAATACTGCTGGAAACATTATTATTTGCAGACGTGACAGTCATAACAAATTTTATATTATCCCTTTACTTTTTTGGGTTGATCCGAAACCCAATATTTTGACTTTTGAGGGTTAAAAGTGTCTCTCGAAAGCGGAAATATTAATCATAAGGCCTCCTTCACTCCCGTATGCATGCGTTCATATTTTTCTTGAAAAGATTAAACCCATATTTTTATGGGAATTTATTTTCTTATGATATATAAAAGAAATATTATTTTCTACATTCATATTTTTTAAATAGGTCCAACAAGAATTTTTTTCTCTCACTTTCAATTTTTCTTTCTCTTATTTATTATTTGAGTAGGAGATAATACTTTTCTTATGCAACATAAGAAAAATATTATCCTATTTTTATTTATTAAAGGACGTTTGGTAGAAGAAATTTTTGTTTTAACAGAAAAAATGATTTTCGGGAATATGATGGAATTTTTTTTTTCTGGGTAAGTTATTAAAATATGTTTGGTAGGCCAATTTTTTTTGAGAATGTTGGGTTAATTTTGCTGATGTTATGTGTTAATTTTCCTATCACATAGATTTTTTTTCACCCCATCAATAGCAATCTTCCATAACAATTTTATACAGAAAAGCAAATGAGGGGAATTTTTTTCCGATCTTTCTTTACTTCACCTCCTATCAAATATAGACAAATAATTTTTCCCACCCCATTTTCTTGGGAATTTTTTTTCACCTCGTACCAAACACCCCCTTAAGTCAATCGTTTGTACTATACTGAAGAACAAGTAAATGATAAGTAGTGCCTGATTGATTTTTTTTAGCTTATCATCTCCTTATAAGTAGAAGGTAGACTAAAAGATTTTATAATAAAAAAAGTTTCTTTTTCATAATGAAGAAAAAAGGCAAAAGATTTTGGGAGGAGCTTTTTTTTAGGCTCTCATCAGTTTTTCTATAAATGAGGTTTGAGCATTTAAGTTAATTTTTTATTTAATCATTAAACAATATTTAGCTTTTTTTAAGCTCTTTTTTTAGCTTTACCTTAAAAGTAATTTTTAGCTTAAAAAAGAGAGAGGATCCAAACAGACTCCTAAGATTTTGCTTTGACTACAATGCTTGAATTGGTGGTTATTTCAAAGCAATAATTGCTATCATTTATGTCCTCTCCTTTTTTTATAGTTATTTTGGACAATAATTTCTTCTTTTTTTTGTTTTGGGATAAATTAGAAAATTAAAGACAGCACTAGCTTA
The DNA here is from genome assembly GCF_033153095.1 of Gastrolobium bilobum. Taxonomy (NCBI): domain Eukaryota; kingdom Viridiplantae; phylum Streptophyta; class Magnoliopsida; order Fabales; family Fabaceae; genus Gastrolobium; species Gastrolobium bilobum. The sequence continues at coordinate 109,196 of NW_026899929.1, forward strand.
GAATTACAATTCTGGGCCAAGAAATGCCCACAAGATTATTAAAGAAAATTTCTACACAACCATTAGGAATTTGTCTATATGGTTGAGTCTCCCAGCCATGTGAATAAGCTTGGCCAGCCATCCAATCACCTACCTTGTTGGCTTCTCTGTAAGTGTGGGAAGTTATAATTTCCCAGTCCCTTTTAAGCAGCTCCTGAGTTCTTAATAAAAGGCATAATAGAGGGTGGTTCAAATTGCATCCTATTTTGGAATCACTCTGCAAAATATTTTTTTTTCAAAGCAATACATAGCCCATTAAAAATGCCCTATAATTCAGCCATAACTAAGCTTCCCATACCAAGGTTATTTGAAAATCCCAGCTTCTAAGCTCCTTCTTCGTCTCTAAACACTCCACCACAACCCGTAAGCTTCCTTCCATTGGTGCATGATCCATCAACATTCAGTTTAATCCAATCAGGTTATGGCTTGTTCTATTTTATTTTCACTACAGTTTTTCACTTCAGTTGAAGGCCAACCAGGGTCAGTTTTAATTGAGCATCCCTATAGTTTTTAAGGAAAATCTTTGCTTTCCTAATTAGCCTCTTCAGACAGACTTTTATCAGAAAAGACAAGATTTTTTCTTTCATCCAAATCAACCAGCATGTAATACCAAACAACATAGGACAATCAGAGTTTTTAAAATGATGTGATTTGTCGAGAATGTTTTGTTGAAAGAGGTTAAATAACTTGGCAGTTGAGAATTCTGCCCAGACTTTAGGGAGAAGCAACTTCTGCCAAATGTTTCTAGCCCAAAACAATCTCTAATCATATGAGTGCAGTCTTCTATGTAGGTATGACATCGAGGGCGGAGATCAGAGGAAGACATATGTCTTTGCTTTCTACGAAGAATAGTTAAAGATTTTCCCCCAAAAGCATCCATAAGAAAGTTTTTATCCTTTGAGGTCCTTCCCATTTCCACACCATATCCCAATTTAAAGAGGGGGTACTGATGAGAAAATTAGAAATAAGTTTATAAACTGAGCTGAAAGAAAATGCACCATCATGTGAGCTAGCCCATATGGCTTTTTCGCTGCCATTACAAGGAGAAAGGGGAATTTTCGCTATAGCTTGAGCTGTCTCAGGGGTAATAAGGTGCTCAAACTTCTATCAATGCCATAACTCATCATTATTTATCACATCTCCTACTTTTCATTCTGAAATTTCTGGTGTGATCACTTGGGAGGCATACTTTAGGAGCGTGTAGAAATTAGGGACCCAACAGTCATGCAAAAAATGAGTGTTCATGCCATCCCCAATCAAATTCCTAGTTTTTTCCTCCACCCGGGGCCAAACTTTAGATAAGCCTTTCCAAAGATTTGAAGAGTTCTGAATGGTTTACAGTTTCAGGATAATCTTGTCCTCCATTTTGCACTTGCTCTTAAGAACTCTAGCCCACAAAGGAATCTGTATCAGTGATCAAACCATACCAATTTTCATTAAATAAGCCTAATTCAACTGTTTCATACTCCAAAACCCTAAACCACCTTTCGTCTTCGGTTTGCAAACTGTGTTCCAAGGTAAAGCACGAACTTTCCTAGAGGAAAGATAGAACCCCACATAAAACCCTCGATCTTCTTTTCCAACTACTCACAAGTCCCATTTAGAAGAGATAAAGTTTGCATGGTGTAGGTAAAGAGAGCAGCCACTTCAGATTTTGCTAAAGTAATATGGCCAGCCATTACTAAGGATGCTTGATTCCAAGCATTTAGTCTTTTATTGGTTTTGTCAATAGTGAAATTAAAAGTTCTCTTTCCAACTCTCATGTGATGGATAAGAATTCCCAGATATTTGCCAAGATCCAATGTGAAGGCAAAACCTAACTCTTGGCTGATTTCTATAACTCTATTATGGTTGACATTATTAGAGAAAAAGACTTTGGTTTTACCAATGTTCACCTTCTATCCTGACGCTGTACAAAAGTGGTTTAAGATGTCATTCACTACTGAAGCTTGATCTATCAAAGCACAAAAAAAGATCATCTGCAAAGAAAAGGTAAAAAATAGAGGGCTTTTTTATTGAAAGAAATTGGTTTCCAAATTTTCTGACTTGTTGATGTGGTTATGAGATGTGCTAGCCTTTTCATGCAAAGCACAAAAAGATAAGGTGAGAGAGGGTCACCTTGCCTTAGACCCCTTGAAGTTCTGAATTCTTAAGTTTTGCTACCATTCCATAAAATGTTCATTATGCTAGAGGTGACACAATGCATTATAAGATTAATGATCCTTCTCGACAACTTTAGGTCCAGGAGAGTGTCTTGGAGAAAGTCCCAACCAATTCTGTTATAGGCTTTTTCTAAGTCTACTTTAATCACCATCCAACCTTTCTTTCCTTTCTTGCTCCTCATAGAATGTATCATCTCTTGAGCTATTATGATGATGTCAGCACTAAGCCTCCCTTTTACAAAGCTACATTGGTTAGGCATGACCAATGAAGACATATGACCTTTCATCTTATTAGATAAAATCTTAGTGATCAGTTTATAGATCACATTACATAGGCTTATATGTCTAAACTCATAAATGTGTTCAAGATTATCCACCTTGGGAATAAGGCAAAGGAGGGTTTGGTTGACATTTGAGACCTTGGCTGGATTGAAGAAGGTATTAAAGATCAAAGACAACATAGATTCCTTGATGATATTCCATTAGGTTTGGAAAAAAACAACATGGTGACCATCGGGGCTAGGGGCTTTGTGAGGATGCATGCTGAAAATTGTACTTTTAATCTCCTCTTATATTTGAAGCTTATCCAAGAGGGCTGTATCATTTTCACTTAGCAAAAGGAAAGCTCCCCTAATGCTGAAAGGTGGCTTATTGGGATAAGCTTTAGTATATAAATCTAAAAAATAAGAGATGGCAAGGCCTTGAAAGGCACCAGTATCATCAGTCCAAGTGCCTAGGTCATCCTCAAGGGCTTTAATTTTGTTTCTCCTTCTTCTAATTACAGTAGCTGTGTGATAGAACTTGGTATTTTTATCCCCAAAAATTAACCAATTACTTCTAGCTCTTTGGAACCAAGTGAGTTCTTCTTGGAAAAAAAAATCAAATTCAGTTGTTGCCAAAGGTCATTTTGAAAATTTTCCAGGTTTTTATTTAGACCCTTCTCCAATTCCTCCTCAATCCCTCTTAGTCTCTATTTTTGCTGCTCCACAAAGGTTGAGTAGTGCCAAACAAAAGCTTTCTTCTGAAAAGAGTTCTTGGCTGGATTTTTTTAAGAGGCTGAAATTGGGTTTGTTCCCTTTCCCCTATTTGTTTGGGCGATCAGTAGTCCTGACTTTGATGACTTCTCATTTCCTTTTTCCTCTGGTTACATGAGCTAACTGATTTGTGTTTACTTCCTTTCCTTTGATCTCTATGGGGTCCTCTAATGGCTGGTCTTTCTCCATTTCATCAACACTGATCACTTCAAATCTGAAGCCTTTCTTTTTTGCTGAAACACTATTGTTTTTTTTTCCTTGGAGACTGTTGAGGACATAGGGGATGTGATATTATTTCTGTTCAAGTTAGCTTCGAGGTTTTTGCCTTTGAAGTTCCTTTGGACTATCATCCAACTTCCATGGTCATTTTCCTTAATTTCTTTTATCCTCTTCTCATTAGTATTATCCTTATGACAAGGAGGTGAGGAAGCAGGAATGGTTTCTCCATCGTGTGGAGAATGGGTCTCTTTTTGTTTCAGGAAATTATCTTGCCTTTGTTCATATTTACCACATTTGAAACAGATTAAATGTAGCCCTTCATAAGCTACAGGGAAATTCTATCAGCTATCTTGAATTTGGCTAAGAAGCCTTTTTTCAAATCTACTTCGACACGCACTAGCAAACTTTTCTCTTTCAATAGACTCTTCTATTGTAGACTCTTTCAATCTAATGGAATTTTTGTCAATCTTTAAGGTCCTAACGAAGAGGTTTCTTATATTTTTGAGATGCTTAGACTTATAAAAATTCTATAGGCAAACCTGGGATGCGAATCCATACTGCCAGCTTCTTGACTCAATCATCATATGGGTCGAACATGGGATGCCATTTCTGCACAGTGACATAGTGATTTATCACTATCGATGCCCTTCCTCAATAACATGTTGTAGTCTTGCTCGTCCCAAGGCCGAACCAAGTAGAAATCATTTTCTAGGTCCAGAAATTCATAGGCACCTTTCAAATTCCACATCTTCGTAAGGTAGTTGACCAAGAATCTCATGCCTATCCTCTTTCCTAGTAGCTTGAAGATGAGGGCATTCCTTGTAGTCTCTTTGTGTTCATCACTTGGAATCTGGTACTTGGGGCATAGTGGGTAATCTTCCCCTGAAAAGTTTCTTCCTTCGAGAGCCTCTTCAAAAGCATCTTCCTTCTTCTATTGAGTCACCTAGTCTTCGTTGTCGCTTTCAACATAAACACCACCTTCGTTAAGATTTTGGTTCAGCAGAGATTCTTTGTAGGAGATTTTTATAAGCTTCCTCCTCCAAGTTCAAAGCATTTGAAATGCTTTGGTCTCCTCGTTTCATGTGTTCATCCATCACTTCATCCTAGATTACCGGTCCTTTTGGTTTCTTAGTGCTTTAATTGAAATTGTCTTCCTCCTCCTCCTTTGATGCTAGTCTTGTTTCCCCCGTTGAAAAAGAAAAACCATAGCAGAGAGAAAACAAATCGTGCGAATGAGAGACACGCGTGAAATTAATGTTTTGGATACAATAATTGCTTTCATTTCAAGAAAATAACATATTATCCTCTCTTTTTCCACTTTCTTTCAACTAAGCCATCTCCTCTACAATAATTGATAGGCCCTTTCTTTCGAAATCATGTAATTGATGTTGCAGACGAGATAGTAAAATGAAATGTAAAAAGAGAGTTAAATACTTTTTTTTATAATCCATCAATTATTGATTCATTGTTTTCTCGAGGGACCGATGAGCAAACCATATGGTTTCAATTTGTTTATTATAAGTAGCATAATTTTCATGTATGTTAAAAATAAAATTTTACTGGTATGTGAAAAATTAAATCCAAAATAATTGAGTTGAGGTTAACGAAAGTCAACCAGCTAAGATGAGGCTAAACAAAAGGGATAATCCATGATTGACAGATCAAAAGGCATGATACATAACTAGATTTTCAACTTGCAAGTTGCCTGATTGTCACAGACTAAGTAATTGAGGCATGAAATTTGCATGAGTTATAGCTTCCACTACCATGCCTCTTTACAGTTAGTTCTATCACATGCGGAACTAGGTAAATTCTCGTTGTTCTTTTGGAAAGGGAACAAAGATTTGCATGAGTTATAGCTTCCACTACCATGCCTCTTTACAGTTAGTTCTATCCATGCTTACAAAAGAGGTGGCGTGGGGACGAGATAATAAATTAAAAGGAAAACTTTATATGCCTTTAATCTTTTTTTTAATCAATAAATAATGCCCTTAACATTTAAAATATCTGTACCCTGTTGTTAATTTCAAATAACACTATTAAATTTTAGAGTAAACACTTTTTTTAGTCCCTGTCAATATCTACGAAGTCTTTTTTAGTCCCTGACAATAAAAAAGGACCAAATTGGTCCCTGAAATTACAAAAAAAGGGTCATGTTAGTCCTTATGTCAACTCCCAAATATGTAGAGTGGCCCTTTTCTTGTACTTTTAGGGACCAATTTGGTCCTTTTTTATTGCCAGAGACTGAAAAGGACTTCGTAAATATTGCCAGGGACTAAAAATAGTGTTTACTCTAAATTTTATTATATTGCAATTATTTTTTCCTCCAATTGTCTAAAACTACAAAACAACATAGTTTGGCTTCTATCTTAGTTTTGCACCAAATATATTAGGTTTTTCCTCCTAGGAAATTAATACTCTCTTCAAGTTTCTGCACACGTGGAGAATGGAGAAGATAACTATGCTCGAGTCATGTAATTGATACTCTTTATTAAATTAGGATTTTGCTTTTTTTAATGGGCTTCGTTTCTTGCTCTTTGTTTCTTGCTAATTATCCTACTTTTAAACATTTAATAAACACCTCATATTTTGCCACATAATATGAAGTTCAATTAAACAAGATTGAATTGAAATAAAATTCTGTTAGATTCATAAATGTCACTGGTGTAAAAGAATTTCTATATACATGAAACAATTTATGAAAAAACTTTTTTATTACAGAAAGAAAATGATATAATCATGGGTGAGCCTGGAAATAAAAGTCCACGAAGTTATTTTGTTAATATGCAGATGCAACCCAGAGTGAATTATAGAATCTCAAAAAATACACATGATAGTACTTTTATCTCATCAGTCCCTTAGGTTCCAATTACATAGTCTACTAATCACATCCTTTGCCTTTGCAGATAGTTTAGCTTCTTCTAGAAATTTTAAAAGAGTTCTCCAATCTACATATTTGACGGTAGGAGGTACAATATGACCATAATTGATGAAGATAAAAAGGTGATAGACAATAAAAAGAATAAATACATAGAATTAAGATGGACTCATTATAAAATGTTAACAATAGAGAGAGGTTATATGTTACTATATATATAGATAATGGTCAATAGGAGAATGGTTCAAACATATTTAGTGAACAACATAATATTATAAGAATGAGGAAAAAAAGAGTAGATTAACCACTAAGCATATGGATCAACTGGTAATGAATTTGTTATAAACCTATATAAGATCTATATATGTGTGAAGACCCAATAAAAGGCAATCACATAAATCAAGAAAGAATCCTATTAATAATGACAATCCTATCATGACAACTACAATCAGATATTGGGCTCATGGATAGATCATCAAAGGCCTAGAACTCTATTGTCCACAGATAAACTCTATAAATAAGAGGTAAAACCTGCAGGTACGGACTAATATTTCTATTTTACTGTTATGCTGTCACTGCACACACACACACACCACCCCTTTGGCTAACGTCGAAATATCTGTGTACAGTGATCTGCTACCTCAAGGATATCTGTTCATAGATACATTGGAGAGAGTATTTGATCCAATACTGATCTATTAGCCCTTGGCTAGACACTTCTGTCACATAAGCAGAACATTGGCGTCGTCTGTGGGGATCGTATAATTTTCTATTCCCATGGTTAATATGGTAAATACCAGAAGCAGCCACCAGCCCACCATTACCGCTATCTGGGCAACCAATTAAATCTGGATAATGAATTGGTGATTGACTATAATGTTGTACATGTAAGCGAAGCCATCTCGGACTTAGCATCCACCCCCGTTGTGAATCAATATACACGGCTAGACATTATGCAAATCTTACCAGCTCAAAACATAGCTCAAAACATAGATCAACATATAAGTCAAACTACTATAAATGTACTGCTACAATAGGTGGAGGAGATGGAAAATCGTAACCAATTGCAGAGGCATCAGCATGCCCAGAGGATCTGGGATTTCGAAGGATGTCTACTTCAAATGGGAAACTCGGATCGAGCAACAACCCAGATATTAAATGATTTAAACAGAGGAACAGATCCACCGAACAGAGCCATCCGTGCTCGTGAAGAAGAATGCATCCGGGATGAACGTGTTGAGACCAGAGACACCATAGAATGGAATAGGAGCCGAGATATAAGTGTTCATAGAGTCCGAGATGAAAGAATCGTAGACCGTAGCAGAACAGACCGAGAGAGAGAGAAGTCGGAAGAACAAGAAATACTGAAATGAGGGAGATCAAAGCTATCCTTAATAGAAATGTCAAGGAAGTAACTTAGCTTATTACACCAATTTCCCGAGATAAAATTGGTGTATATAGAAGGAAATATCGTAAAAGGCAATACAACAACAACCCTTTTACTGATGAAATTATGGATACGCCATTTGAAGAAAATTTAAATTTAATAGAATTACCAAAATATGATGGAAGCCAGGACCTTCAGGTCCATCTTGATGCGTTTGATACAACCATATATATCAAAGGCATTGATGAACCTTTGATTACCCAGTTATTCACAACAACATTGGAGGGAGTTGCTCAAACATGGTTTTCAACATTACTAGCAAACTCTGTTGGATCATTTGAAGAATTTGGGAGTAGATTCTTGTTGAATTTTGTTACCAACAAAAAACAGCCAAAGTCAAAATTTTCTTCAGGCAAGATCAAGAAATAACCCGGTCAAACTCTCCAAAAATACTTGGATTGTTTCAAAGACGCAACACTCCAAGTGCTAAGGTTGCAGGAGAATATACATGTGTATATAATTGTAGCCGTTAAATGGATAATCCAAATTGGCGAAATCCATCTACAAAGATCAGATCAAGACATTGGTAGAATTCAGAGCTAGGCAAAGAAATATCTGGAGCTTGAGCAAAAGGAGTTAGCAATTACTAGAGGCAGGGCAACCAATAGGCGTAGTCCAAGAAAAAGAAGTTCGGAGTGAAGGGAAAAAAGATCGCCTAGACATAGAGGGCAGGTAGATTTCCAAGATAAAAATCTAGGAGGACGTCCAATGAAAGGAAGATATGAAAAATATACCTTGCTTAATGTGACAAGATCCCAAATACGGATGGAAGTGGCGTTGACCGAAATGAAGCAAGTAGATCGACCCAGACCTCTCTTTAATAAGGTTGTGTTGTACTAATCAAGATATTGCACATTTCATGGTGGACCAGGGCATACCACTGATGAATTTTAGGATTTGAGGGATGCAATAGAAAGATACATTCGAGAAGGAAAGCTACACTAATACTTGATCAAAACACAAAGGTGGAAAAACAACAAAAGAAAGTGGGGAAAAGGCAACCAAAATAAAATCCCAACTTGGGAGAAAAAACAAAGAGAAGACAACAAAGGGAAGAAAGCTTATTACGATAGCAATGACTTTCTAGAGCTTGAGTTTGAATGCAATGTGATAAGTGGAGCATTGGGAGATGGTGGAGACTTGACAAGTTCTCAAAGATAACATCTCGAGGAAGTGTTATCAATAAGAGATTGGCCAAAACTCAAAGAATACTTTAATAAGCCGAATCCCCCACTCATTTACTTCACCAGAGAGGAACTAAAAAATGTGGTACCAGGCATGTAAACAGGTTGGTGATTACTGACACTATAGTAAACTGCCACGTTAAGAAGATATTTGTTGATCCCGAAAGTTGTGCTAATATCATTTTTTGGGATACCTTTAAAAGAATGAACTTGAATGAAGAAGATTTGAGGCCATGCAAAACTACTTTGATAGCTTTCAATGGGGAACATACCCCACCAAAGGGATACATTGACCTCAGATTAACTTTGGGGACAAAAGATTCTTTTAAGTCAGAATGAGTAAGGTTTATAATTGCCAATTTCTCATCCCCATATAACATTATTTTGAGAAGGATAACTATTCATGAATGAGATATGTTGGTCTTTATAAAACAGCAGAAGTTAGACATGATCAGCAACAAGAACGAGATAATTGCCATAAACGGAGATCAAAGAGAATCGCGGGAATGCTATTTTATTTTTATGAAAGACACTGAAGGCGGATCACCATCTCCACCTCGGATCTAAGGTGGAGATAGAACTACAGTGAAAATAGAGTTGAGGAACCTGGAGAAATCGATTAACAAGGTTGAGCTTGACATGAGAGAGGAAACCCATATGCTAAGACTAGAACCAGATGGAGAGCTTGAAGATATTCTATTAGGGGGAAATCTCAGCCAGACAACTAAAATAGGAAAAGCACTTGACTCAGATATGAAAGCAAGACTAATAGAGTGTCTGAGGAATAACAAAGATGTTTTAGATGCTGGGTTCATAAGAGAGATACAATATACCACATGGCTGGCCAATGTAGTCATGGTTAAGAAACCTAATGGCAAGTTGAAAGTTTGCACGGATTACACTAATCTAAATAAAGTATATCCTAAGTACTTATACCTAATATCGAACATTGACCAATTGGTTCATAATTCATCCAGGTTCAAGTTGTTATCATCCATGGATGCATATTCCAGATACAACCAAATTCCCATGTACCCCGAGGATCAAGAAAAGACAACTTTTATCTCAGTGAAGACGAATTATTGATATAATGTTATGCCTTTTGGATTAAACAACTTCGGAGCTACGTATCAAAGGATGATGAACCGAGTTTTTGAAGATCAACTCGGTAAGAATATTAAAGTTTACATTGATGATATGATCGTCAAGTCAGAAAAGATGGAGGCACATATCCATGACTTGGAGCAGACTTTTTAAAAACTTTGAGTGTATAACATTCGCTTAAACCCGACAAAATGTGCATTTGGAGTTCCTGTAGGAAAATTCTTGAGTTTTATGCTGACTCATAGGGGAATAAAAGTAAATCTGGATAAGTGCAGAGACGTGCTTGCAATGCAGTTTCTGAATAATAAGAAAGAAGAACAACAGTTGACCAGAAGGTTGGCCGCCCCACAAAGTTTTTACCAAGGTTAAGAGATTTTTTTTTTACCTTTCTTCAAGTTGTTGAAGAAGGAAGCAGCATATGGATGGACCTCAAAATGCCAAGCAACTTTTGTAGAAGTGAAAAAGTGGTTAATCGTACCTTCGATCCTGTCAAAGCCAGAACCAGAAGAACCCTTGACATTATTCTTATCTGTTGAAGAAAAAGAGGTCAGTGCCATGCTAGTCAGGGAATCGAAAAGCGGCCAATAGCCAATTTATTTCATCAGTAGATCCTTACAAGGATCGGAGCTCAGATATCAAAAACTAAAAAAAGTAGCTTTTGCATTATTAAATACGGCACGAAGACTCCAGCCGTATTTCCAAAGCCATACCATTATGGTCCGAACTAATCAGCCTATTTGACAAGTCCTATACAAACCTAACTTAACAGGACAAATGACTAATTGGGCAATCGAATTGTCTGAGTTTGAAATCATTTTTGAATCTCGTAACGTCATCAAGTCTCAACCTCTGGCAGATTTTGTCATGGAGCATACCCGACATATGATTTGGAGTAGAGATTGAAGGATATGTGGAAAGTATATGTTGATGGTTTATCTAATTCCAAAAGAACTGAAGCTGGAGTTATTATTGAAAGTCCAGAAGGAGTATTAGTGGAGCATTCCCCCCATCTAATAATCAGGCTGAATATGAAGCCTTAATAATCGGGTTACAACAAGTAAAAGAGCATGGTGCATAAAGAATAAATTTTTTTAGTGATTCTTAACTCGTCACTTCCCATATTGAACGGACATATCAGGCAAAAGGACCATTGATGAGAAAGTATCTCAATAAAGTAAAAGAATTGATGGCTAAGTTTGATCAAGCAGAAGTTTACCATATTCCACGAAATTATAATGGCAGGGCAAATATCCTATCTGAGTTAGTAAGTACAAAAAGTATTTGGAACTACAGAATGATGGTAGAATAGAGAATCCCAAAACCTACATGTATTATGATAACTGTAGTAGCAGAAGATTGGAGACCACTGATTATTACTTATTTGGAAAAAGAAGTGTTGCCACAAGACTCAGTTGAAGATAAGAAATTGATCAGAGATTCCACTATGTATGCCATAGTGGATGATCAATTATATAGAAAAGGTTTACATTCCCCAATGTTAAAGTGTTTAAACTCGGAGGAAGCTGAATATGTTATCTGAGATCCATGTAGGAATTAATGGTCAGCATATGGGAGCTAAGGCATTAGCCCGGAAAGCTCTTCAAGCTAGATATTATTGGCCTTTCATGGAAAGGGATGCCAAAAAGCATGTCATAAGGTGTGACAAATGCAAAAAACACAGAAGAAAACTTTTGGCCCCACTAGAAGAATTGGCCGCTATCACGGCTCCATGGCCGTTCTACAAATGGGGAATGGACGTGCTCGGCCCATTTAAGGAAGCAGAGGGACAACTACGATGGCTAACAGTAGCTATGTATAACTTCACAAATTGGATAGAAGTAGAGCCAGTGACTACAATTACCTCGACCAGAGTGCAGAGATTCTTCGAAAAATATATTATTTGTAGGTTTGGTATACCAGCTGAGATAATAACTAATAATGGGACTCAATTCATGTATAAAAAATTCTAAGAATTGATGTCCAACTTCCACAATAGACATCATTTTGCTTTTGTGGAACATTCATAATCTAATGTTCAAGCTGAAGTTGCAAATAAAATAATTATGGATGGACTACGAAAGCTGCTGGATGATACCAAATGAAAATAGGTATAGGAGTTGTACTAAATCCTATGAGGATACAAGACAACTATGCAAACTTCAACTGGGCAAACTCCATTCAGAATGACTTATAGATGCGAGGCTATGATCCCGGTTGAGTTAGGGAAGTCGTCTTGGAGAAGGACGAAGGCCTTTGGAGAAGAAGTAAAGAACAACGAAGGACTAACTGTGGAGCTAGATTTGATATATGAAGTAAGAGTCACGACCCATTGATGAGACATAGCTGTAAAATAGTTGATTATAGCAAAATATAAATAGAAAGTGAAACTGAGATAGTTTGAAAAAGGAGATTTGGCATTCCGCAAAGCGAATATCGAAAATAAAAATGCTGGTGATGGAAAATTAGCTGCAAGCTGGGAAGGTTCATATCGGTTAAAGAAAAACTTGAGAAGGGAGCTCATATGTTACAAACACTGAGTAAAAAGTTCGTTATATGAACCTGGAATGCGGATAAATTGAAGCTGTACTATAGCTAAAAGTCGAGTTCCAGTTGAAATTTGAGTTATCATTATTTTATTTTGACAAGCTTCTTGCCTTGCAAATGGCTATTTTTAAGTTAATGTTTTGATCTTTATCTTTTAATAATAAAGAGGAATTATTCATCTGATTGCTTCTCATGAGAAATAACAATATAATGTGCAAACCATGATACATAATTGGTTTAATAAGAGCACATTAAATAATCAAGACACTACGCCTGATTTATGGGGAATGAAAGGTCGCTTTCGTAATCCAATTTGACTTCAAAGTCGGTAATAAGAAGCTATGGTAAAATTTATCCAAGCTTAAAATTCCAAGGCGGATTGAAAAAACTCTTATCATGTCACCAAAATGCCTTGAAGATGAAAACTTAGGTAAAAAACCGAGTTAAATAAAACCTTGGTAGAAAAAACCAGGTTAAAAGAAAAGGCGGACTCCGGTTAAATAAGAACTTGGCCAGGTCATTATTTTCAAATGTCGCTAAAAAGCCAATCTGAATCAATAAAGCCACGGTACTAGAAATCGGGCTCAGATTCGAATATATTGAAAATAAGCTGGGTTAGTCGAAGAAATGAAATTCAGTAAAAATATTAAGAAATTCAACGAGCAGAAAAGTAAAGACCAGGAACAATCCCGACAATGTTCAGTACAACACGAAAAGGGGCTCAAAGACCCCAAGAAAAGAAAATAATTTATATGCCAAAACCAGCATCTCGACTCTTCATTTAAATGATTGAATAACTTCAGGTTGATCCTAAATCTGATTAACATGGGTCTCTGCATAATTCATATATATATCCAGAATTGTTGGAGGAGGAACGAATTCTCCATTGTCCACATACCCAAGATGATGAAGACTCTCCATCTTAATTGGAAGATTCGCGTTAAAAAATTTCACCTTATTAATAGCATTCTGGAACGCACCTTCAACTCTTTTCTTAAGCTCAGATCGAGAGAAGTCGTAATCATCCTATAGTTGATTATGATGATTTTACAACTGTTTTTGATCAGATTATAATTTTTCATGATTAACTTGCAACTTCTCTAGTGCAATTTCCTTGTTATGAAGGATGTGAGCTCTTTTTTTAAGAAGTTTAAAAATGAACTTCAGATCGGCTAGGCAATCTAGAGTATCCGCAACAGATTTAAAGTCTACCTTGCTTTGATCTAACTATTTCTTCAACTCAAAGAAGAGTTCAGCAAAGATTGATGTTGTTCAACTGCTTTATCCCTTTCAGCTCGAAGAATAGATGATTCCGAGAATAACTCCACATATCTATCCTGAATTTGAAAATATTGCTTCATTTTAGATGCTGTTTTCAACGTATAATGTTCCATATTTTGAATTTCTTCAACTTCAGATTCAGATACAGGCTCTGATGGGACGAAAATTTGTCCCATCTCAGCCCATTTTGATGGCAAAATGCCATCCGTTCCCTCACCTGATGAGCAACTAAAACACTAAAAGCACATGTTTAATATCTTTTTGACAAAAACACAGTGGGAAACGGATAGTGACGTAAGTCTATGGAAAATATATAAAAAGAGGAAGGATTTGGAACATTAAATACACCTGCTCCACTCATTTAATATTTCTGACCACTTTGCAGGAAACGTTGGAAAGAAGTTTCCTTAAAGCATAAGCGGTGCAGCAATCAAGCAAGAGGAAACATGCGCAGCAGAGAATAAATGGTTCCTATTGGTTAAAAAGGAAAGCAAGGCATGAGGATGATCAGAAGGAAAGACAAATCTCAACAATAATTGTCCCATCCAGCCACATGCGCCCCTCAAAGTACTGTTCACACCGCCCCTTTCATGCAGTCAAGAAAACAACTCCAAGAGAATTACCCAGTTTGCCCTTCACTCTTCTGCCTATAAATAGGACGTTCCAGCACGAAGAAAAGAATCGAATTCCTTAAGAAGAGATTACTTAGTTTATTTTATAGTTTTCTTTGTATTTTGTACAGTTTTAACTTTAGTTAAGTGACGACACTTCTTTTTCATTCTGTATCACCCACTTGAGACTCCTCACGAGCAGCAACCATATTCTCCACTTTTTATTCTGTTGTAATCAAGTTATTTTCATTTAAATACAAGTGTTATTTCTCTCCTTTCCATTCGTTATCTCTGAACTGAATCTCGGGTCTATAGGACTTCAGTTTGGAATAATTATGTTTAAGCTAGTAGCCACAGGCTAAACCATCTGTGGAACGGAAAAACTGCAAAGTTCTTAAAGACTTATTTTCAAAACTTTTGTATTTAAGCTTTTGTATTTCTCTAGTTAAGTGAGCTATATTCATTGTGAATCAATGGAAATTGAACACATACTGAGAAAGGAACTTCCATACGGAAGGGATTTCAGACAGCTTAACCAGAGGGGGAAGGTAGTGTTGCGGAAACAACGCTGCTGGTTGCCTTAGGAATAAGGGACCACCTCGTTCACTTGAAGGTCCTGTACCCAGTACCTGTTGGAGTCAAGGGAGCCATGAGAATATGGAAACTTGTGAGCCATCCAGTCCATAAGCTGAGGAATAAGACGTTGGCAGTAAAGAGACTGGAACAAAGACAAAAGTCTTAAGTCGTGAGTAGAGAAAAGAATTATTTAAGAATGGAATAATGGATCCGTTCCTTCTGTTAAAACTGTTTTACACCATCCATCCTGTTGTCTCTTAATTAATTTTATTACTATTGTTATTTTTCTGTCATTTGTTCAATCTTGTATTTATAAATCTCCCATGAATACTGATTTTCCTTCTCTCAACAAGAAGGGTATCATACATAATGAAGCGATGAACTGTTTACTGTCAGACTGAACCTACTATCCTTGAGGAACGTTTGACCAAACAGGTCAATTACTAACTTTTCTTTTCATTTTCATTCTTTGTAAAATAGTATTTAGATTTCCATCCTCGTGGGAACGATAATCTGGGCATTAATACTCCCATTTATTACTTGATGCGTGCACTTGCGCACTTGGGTTGAAATTAAGAGAGCAAATGTGTTTTCTCTTAATGAACTAAGAAACGTTCTACAACATATATATTTTTCACCCAACAGCTTTTGACCCAACAAGTTTTTGGCACAGTTGTCGGGGATAGATACACTAAATTTTGTCCTTATTACTGTTTTAAGTACATACATACTCTGTACATTTCATTTTTATTTCTTATTTTATTTTTGTCACATTTTGCTGATTCATACTATCTGTTTTATGCTTTATGAGTGAAGAGTCTGAAACAGATTCTCACCACTCCACTAAAATACCTGAGTTTTTCTTTGATCCTGAGCCAGAACACACTTTACATAGAAGGAGAAGAAATCACAGGGAAAATAATTTTGAAAACATGGCTGTCATAACAATAACAATGAAAGAATCCCTCTTGAACAGAACTTTAGAACTTTAGGTGCTTCTTTCAGGAACAGACCAGAAAGGGGAGTAATCGTCCCTCTTGTAGCTCCCAATTTTGAATTAAAGCCCATTATGTTCCACATGAGAAGGGAAGCTGGAGTCTTTCATGGACTCCCTGCAGAAGATCCTTACACACACCTCACAAACTTTCAAGACTTCTGTGATAACTTCAAAGCTGAGTGCGTAACAGAGGAAAGTATGAGAATGAGGCTGTTCCCTCATTCCCTAGGCTCAAAAGCAAAAACATGGATGAAAACTCTCACCCCTGGATCTATACACTATTGGGAGGAACTTTCTAACAAGTTCATAGAAAAGTTTCTCCCTATGTCTCGCCAAGCTGATGTTAGAGTAGAACTCTCTAACTTTAGAATGTTTTATGGAGAAAATCTTTATGAAGCTTGGAAGAGATACAAGGAAATCATCAGAAAATGTCCAAACCATGGGGTGGAGAGTTGGGGTATTTTACAATCTTTTTATAAAGTCATAGATCATACTTCTCAATCACATTTAGACTTTGCTGCAGGAGGATATTTCTTTACAGGAACCCTTGAATCCAGGTATGAAATCGTAGAAGGCACTGCAGAAAGATGTCTCCAATGGCCACTAGAACAAATGAGGCCAGTAAGGAAGCCAGGCATGCTAGAATTAGACAAATAAACTGCCATGGAGTCCCAACTGGCCACATTGATGAATGAGGTGAAGAATCTGAAAGCTGATCAAGAGCAACCAAGGATGGAAGTCTTACAACTCACAACAACTGAAAGTGAACCATGCTCAGCTTGTGGTGACCTTCATGATTCAACAGACTGTCCATCTACTGCCTTGGTGTGTTATGCAGAAAATTTTGGGAACAGAAACTTCACCCTGGCCAGAGACAATCAGAATGCAGGAAAAAACAACAATCAAAACCCTGGAGGAACCATAGTGAAAGATCAGAACCATAATCCACAATGGAGACCACCCATGAACTAAAGTCCATACAATAATCAACAGCAACATTATCAACAAGGCAACATAAATGGAGCATATGAACCACAAAGAAGAACCAATTACGCTCCGTTCCAAAGGGATGACCAACGTATCAACACCCTGGAAAATTATGTCAAAGAACATGTCACCAGGAAGGATTCTGTGGTCAGAAATATTGAAACCCACCTGGGACAGATAGCTGCTAGCCTCGATACCAGAACACCAGGAAAACTACCAGGGGATACTGAAGTTCCCTCAACCTCTTCTCCACAAGAATGAGAGGTAAGTAACATGTTCAGCTAAAGACATTATACTAAGCTCTGACTGGGAGGCAACCCAGTGGATACCTTTGCCCTTTAACAAAGAGCAAAGTTTTGGGGTGGTTAAAATCAACCACACAGATCCCAAAATGGAGGGAACGTTTGATGTTCAACTCCAAGTCCAAATAAAATATGTTCCATTCTAGGAACGTAGTTTCGGGGTGGTTCAATAACCACACATTCCCATATTATTAAATATATATATATATATATATATATATATATATATACACATTTTTATTCGCAAGTTTTAAATAATTAGTATTTCTTTGCCATGCAATTTATATTTCGGGTTCTTTTATTAAGTAGGCTTGCATTTTATTTATTAGGAATTAGTTTATTATTATTGTTATTTTAGAATGTAGGTAAAAGACAAAGGGAACGTTCCCTGGCTTAGGAGATAAGAGTGACAAGGACACCTGTCCCTGCTGAGTCACTTACATATACGCAGCCATTATCAAATATGCACTCATTGCAAATTTTGAAAACGTGCCCTGAAAAAGCAACTGTCTCCTCAGCCATTAATGCAACTGCTCCTACCCTATTTCCTCTCTCCCACGTTTCTAACCTAAACCGTTCCACCTCCTTACAACCATCATCAGCGGTTAAAAACCACTAACCCCTGACCATTCGTTCCATAACGTTCCCATTCCACCACCTCCTCAACTCCCTGTCTTCAACCTCCACGTCCTGAAAAACTCCTCATTTTACCTCCTATGCATGCTTATTTAAACTCATTTCCTTTCTTCTTCAATCTTTACCATTATCTGCTAACTTAGAAACTTTTGCTCTTATTCTCACTTCCCTCTACATTTTGCCCTAACCTTTTCTTTCTTCAACATGACCAGACTTTCAGTATCTGCTATTCCTGTGGCCAGCCGTGGCCATGAGCCCGAAATCACTGAGGAGGTTGTTCATCTCTACCCAGAGAGGAACATCTTCCTACAAGATAAGTCTTCTCTTCCCTCCTTTGTGAAGAAAGCCTTGCTCAGCCTCAAATGGCTTGCTTTTGCCACTAACAAACGAGAAGTCAACATCTCATTGGTAGCTGAGTTCCTGTATCACGCAAAAAGGCTACCTAAGGAGAACACCAAGGATGAGGTGACAGTGAGGGGGAAGAAAGTAACATTCTCCCCTTCAGCCATCAAGGAAGTACTTAACCTCCCCACCATTTCCAAATGCCCGTACCAAGAATACATAGACAGCAAAGAGGTTTTGAAATTCACAAGGGATGTTAAGGACCTGATCGCCATCAATAATCCCGTCTACTCCAAAGGATCCCTCTGCAAGGGAAGCATGAGAGACGAAGTCAAATTTTGGGCTTTGTTTGCCAACTCTAACCTCACTCCCTCCATCCATGATGCCATTGTCAAGTGGGCACTCTAGGTGAAAATCTACTGCATTATGAGGAACATTCCTTTTGATGCAGTACCCCTTATCTACAGCAGTATGAAGAAGGAGATAAAGAAGACTACTGTCTGTCTTCCCTGCCTGATTACAAAGCTCTGCTTAAGAGCTGGAGTGAAGACTTACAAAGATGACGAGATAGTGGTGGCATCTATCATCGATTTTAAGACCTGGAATGGTCTGAGGAGCACCTACATTGAGACAGCCGAACTAGTCCCTGAGGAATTCAGGTGCACTGATATTGATGATGATGAAGAAGAAGAGGGCCTTGAGGCCCCACAAAAGAAAACCACGAAGGCCACCCCTTCAGAATCAACCGCTTCTGCCTACACCCAGGCAAGAAGAACCATTCCCCCTCCCACTAAGGTAAAGAAGGAAGCTCCTGTTGCTACTAAGAGCAAACAGGGAAAAAAGAAATCTCCTGGTAAACCTCTTCCAAGAAAGGGGGAACGTTCCAGTCAGAGGCTGAAGAGAACCTTCAGCAGCATCAAGAGGTCAGAGGGAGTGTCCTCTGAGAAATCCATCACCCTCTCTGACAAGGAGGAAGACAGTGAAGACAATGAGCCCATTGCAAAAAGGCTGAAAACCGGAGGAATGTCAAAACCTACACCAACTGCTAGGGAGACGTCCCCAAGTAGCTCTGCTACTTTTTCCTCTGACGTTCCGTCCCCTCCACCATCACCTGCTCACTCTTCACCAGCACCAATGACACAACAACCCTCTCCTAGGCAACAA
>NW_026899930.1:0-12822 GCF_033153095.1 Gastrolobium bilobum
GTTTTCACAAAAGAAATGATTTTGGAGAGCAAAATGAGGTCGTTCTAGAGTAATAAATATTGGACAATTATGATAAGGTGGTAACTAATTAAGCATTTCCACAAAGAAGAAGAACAAGGTGCAAAATGAAAATGAAAGAAAGACCTGGAAGATTGCGCTGAACTGAGAGTGTTTTGTGCTTCTGAAGTAGTTGCTCTGAAATGTTGGCATAAGCTGCGATTTGTTTCCTCAGAGTTTCCAACTGCTCATCAGTCATGATAACCTTCCCATTGTTGGCAACAACATTCTCATTCTGAACCTGTTTCTGCCATTCCATCAGATTCGTTATCTGTCTCTGCTGCATGTCTGTCCTTGAGGAAGAGATAGAAAATTCAGCAATGTCTGAAAAATGAACACTGCAAAGGAAAGAAAAATGATGAAAACAAACAAACATTTATAGACCAACACAAATATATAGTATATGGAGTGGAGGCAGGGAGCTGTCTACTATACTCAGTAGTCAGCATATGACCCTTTTTTCAAAATTAGCATTAAATTCATTTTATAAAGTAATAATTAATATAGTTATGATAATTGATTTGTTTATATTTTTTTGGAGAGATTTCAAATATTTCAAATTATATCTAATATTTGAATATTTTAAAAAAAGGAAAGAAAAACTAAATCGTCAACTATAATTAATGATGCTAAATTTACCATTTTTAAATTTAAAAAAATTCAAAATTCAAGTCTGAAATTTATTTAGTTTTTAACAAAGTAAATTTAATACTAACTTTTTAAACTAATAACAATATTATTTATTATTTTAATCATTATATAATAATAATTATTTATAACGCAAATTGATAATTTAACGAAATAAGAAAATAAAATATAAGAAAATAAAATTTGGGATGGATATCATGCATGTCTATAATCCTATCCAACGTTCATCTCTTATACAAAATCAGTCTCAATTTCATCTTTACCATGTCAATCATATGAGATTGATTTCGGATATAGTCATAGTAAACATAAGGTCAATAACAAATTTCAAAAGTGACTAGCATTCGTGGTCAATATGATTGTTGTTGCTTATTACAGGACAACAACTTAATGGTCCTTGTTCGAATGCTGGTAGAGTCGGAAAAAAAAATTCAAAAGTGAATTAAACTAGTATTTTTTTTAAAAAAAATACACAGGTTACAATTGATTATTTGTTATTGATTTATTTGATTTGATTATTGATACTTTTTAAATTTATGATTTGATTATTGATTTATTTCTTTTTTTAAAGTAAGAATTTAAATATCTTAAATTTAAAAATTTAAACTTTTCTTAAAAAAGGAAAGAAAAAATTAATCATCAACTATAATTAATGGAAATAAATTTGACATGTTTGCCATGGATAATGTGCATGTGCAATTGTGCATAATCCTATATACACAATCAGTTTAGTATGATCCATGCAAGTTTCATGTGGCATGTCAATCTTATGAGACTGATTTTGTAATTTAATCACCCTATGCAAAAGACCAATAACAAATTTCAAAAATTAATTAAAATATGTTTTTTTTTTAAATCGCACTAGTTACAATTGATTATTGATTGATTGATTTGATTCTTGATTTATTTCTTTTTTATGAAAGAATTCAAATATTAAAAATTATATCTAATATTTGAATATTTCTTAAAAAAGGAAAGAAAAAATTAATCACCAACAATAATTAATGATAATAAATTTACCATTCTCGGATTTCAAAAAATTTAAAAATTCAAAATACAAACTTGAAATTTATTTATAATTTAATTATTTTTAAAAAATAAATTTAATATTAATTTTTAAATTAATAATAACCTTATCATTTATTATTTTAATTATTATTTAATAATAATTATTTATAACGTTAATCGATAATTATACGAAATAAGAAAATAAAATAAAATTTGGGATGAATAATGTGCATGTGCATAGTTCTATCTAACACCCATCTCTTCGTTCAATAAGTTTTGTCCACTTTTTGTTCTATTATAATAGAGGATAGGTTAATATAGATATAATATAATTAATATATATAATAACTAATACTAATTAAAGGTGCGAATTTTCATGAAAGGGATTCTTATGATATGTTCGGAATCTTTTATGATAATCATCCGCGTCTGAAACGTATTTTAATGCCAGAAAGTTGGATAGGATGGCCGTTGCGTAAAGATTATATTACCCCTAATTTTTATGAAATACAAGATGCTCATTAAATGTAAATGAGAAAAATAAAAATAAACGAGCCGGGGGACCGGGAGATTGGATCTAGCCATAAGAAGAATTGGTTTGGCTGATAAATAACTCACTTCTTGGTCTTCGACCCCCTCAGTCACTACGAACCCCGATCCATTTTATTGGACGGAATTTGTATGAATTAGATTCACAAGAACCGACTAACTAGCTTTTCAATACAAAAATAAGTCTTTAGTTCTTTTTATTTTTAGCCCATTCTATTTTCATTTGGTAGTTCGACCGTGGAATTTCTTTGTTTCTTTATTTCCGGAATATGAGTGTGTGACTTGTTATAATTGATCCCGTTCATAGTACAGAGCATAAAATGGATCTGTCGTCTTGACAACGATGTTGTCCATAGATCAAATGATTTCGTGGATTGGATTTCACTTGACTGTCTACGGCTCCGTTGCGTGTGCTCGGGATAAAATTTTTGTATAAATGTATCGCCACGCTATTAAGTATTTTTATTTAAGTTCTTTTCTTTCTAAGAGGTGGAATAGAATAACCCGGTTGAAGCGTAATGATCATACGTCTCTAATGCATTGTATGTCCCATGGGTCGTTAGATAGGAATCCGAAGATGAAAAGAGAAACAAAGAATATCACTACCGTGTAAACAAATAGTTTTAGAGTAAGCATTACAGGGGGCGTTTGATAGAGGAGATTTTTTTTATCAAGTAAATGCAATTACCATTAATATGGTAGGAAAATGAGTTTGGTAGGAAAATTAAAAAAAAGTTGTTTGGTTGGCAAAAATTTTACAAGAAAAATTGGGTTGAATTTTGTGATTACCACATTGTTTCGTTCATCTTTTCTAATTTAGCTCGTTTTCTGCGAATACCACATTGCAAGTGGTAAAGTTCAACTGTGTTTTTCTTTCCTTTTTGCGTATGATTCTGAAAGGCTGGGGGAAAGAGAAGCATGGATAACTTTTTATATTTCTTCTACCAAACAAAAGCAACGTGAAATGCCAAACTCAGATGGATGAGATCTAAACAAAAATTCTGAACCAAACACTACCTTATACAGAACGAGTCTTGTATGATTCATGCAAATTTCATCCATGCCATGCTAATCAAACAAGACTGATATCTTGATTTAGTCACCCTATACAAAAGGTGAATAATAAATTTCAAAAGAAAATTAAATAGTTTTTTTTAAAAAAAAAATGCATTTGTTATAATTTATTATGGTTATTGATTTTTTTTTAAATTTATAATTTTATTATTGATTTATTTATATTTTTAAGAAAGACATCAAATATTTTAAATTATATCAAATGTTTGAATAGGAAAGAAAAAATTAATCATCAATTATAATTAATCATAATGAATTTCACATTTTAAATTTAAAAAATTCAAAAATCATACCTTAAATTTATTATAATATCAATTATTTTTTAACAAGATAAATTTAGTACTAATCTTTATAATAATAATAAATTTTATTTTGAGTATTATATAGTATTAATTATTTATAACTCTAATTGATAATTAGACTAAATAAAAAAAATAAAATATAAAAATATAAGTCACGGCGCACGGTTTGTTAGCTTTTTTTTTTAATATGAAACCATTAGCCGTAATCTTAAGATTATCTTGTCTGTATCGTGCTATTCAATATTTATAATTTATATGGTGTCTTAAAGTTATAGGCAACATAGTTATTAACACTAATAGCATCATGATGAATCTGGTGTTCCGTTGTTATTCTGTCTTTGATACTTTGATATGATATGGTGGATGTTACCATGAGATTGGCGACAAATACTACGTCAAATTGAAAAGGGTAATAAGAGGATTTCCCGTAATCTCAATACAATGACGAATCTTTCATCTCTCATAACAAATGTTTTCTTTGAACTTTAAATCTAAGAATAATTATTCTGAGGGTCAACTTTACAAAAAGTTGCTAGGATATGTGTCAAATATTAAAAAATTTATAGAATTCTTAGTAGCTGATTTATTGAAATTAATCCTTCATTCCATAGTTCATTATTAATTTAGAATACCAAAAAAAAAATATACATGTAGAGATTGTCAAGGGGATAATTTGTTTGGAATCCATAACATCGAGTATAGCAAATTAAACAATGAAATTGAATAAGATCGACTCCATTAACTTAATGTAATAACCTTTAAATTTCTATGTGATTGAAAACCACCACCCTTATAAAGTTGTGCACATTTACCAAAAAAAAAAAAAAAAACAACAGTTGTGCATATAATGGGACGAGAAAACGAGTTTTTCATACAACCTTATAAGTAAACTCCAATGGGTTTGCCCATCACAAATCTACACTAACCGGTCCGTATTTGATTAATTAAAGTCCGCATATCATATTCATAAGTCAATGGTTTTAAAATATAAATATTATTAATTAATATCTTAAATTAATAATATATTATAAAAACAATATTACATTATACCAAATGAGATATATTTATTGTACGGAATATCTTTAGTAAAGCCATTGCTTCATAGACTGCTCTAAAATCGATCTTGTCCGCAAAGTTTCAGGGGTGACTGCAGTACTAAACCAACACATAGTCTCTTATTTTGTATGGATTTAGTATGATAATGTGGGAATTAGATTATACCCCGATTTTTGTTATTTTCTCGCCAGTCACCCGTTTATGGATTTAATATATGTCTTGACTTTATCATCACACAAATTTTAAGAATCATTAGACGTATACCTCAGAACAAAACTTGAATGCCTCAAATTTATTCAAGGTTAACGTACACCTTGACATTAAACTATGACATGTCAGCATAAAACACCAATTTGTATATAACGAGAATTATATCAAAGCAGTAATTCAATAACACATAATCAGAAAAATATTCAAGACAAATGAATCCAGGTATTTTAGAGCTAATCACAAAAGGATGGCTAATTAAAGAGTTAAGTTACCAAGTTTTCATTGGTTCAATTTGATTTCTCATGAGCACAAGCCCAACCACCACAATCCTGGTTCTTTACAGCTAGAAGATGCAATAAATGTCACCCCTCCAAAATGCAGTCTCCGGCTTTCTGTTATAATTTGGAACTCCCAGGTGCTTCAGTTTCTCCTCCAGCTAGATAGTCACTTCCTGAAAAAAAAAAAAAAAAAAAAAAATTGTAACTCGTAAAAATTCAAAAACGCCAATAACAAATAACTATACTATGTACAATATACCAAATGAGCTCATAAAAAATTATTGCTAATGAAGATTTTACATACTTGTGTTTGATGGCACATCATCAAAAACAGACACTGTATACAAATCATCTGACCAGAACATGGAAGCATATGGTATGTAAGAATCTGAATCCAAGTACTGCAAGTCTTCAGGGTTCTGTAAGCACAATTTTTTATCCCTTGGTTGGGACTGATATTCCTCATTGTTTATTTCTGATTCAGTGTTACCCTTACCCTCTGTCACATTATGCCGTTTTCTTTTCCGTCGAGCTCGCTTGTTCTGAAACCAATTATAAACATTTCTTTCGGATATTTGGCCATACTGGCTCAGTTCAGCGGTTATCTCCTTGATTTTTTCCTTGTTTGTAGTTCCCTTCCCCTTCCCCTCCTCAAATATTCGCCCAAGAATCTGAAGCTGCTTGAGCGTTGGAGTCCACCTCTTGTGGGTCAATGGGTCACTGCTTATATCTCCCACTACACCACTACGTTTCTGCTTGGGAACTGAAAAAACATAGTAATAATAACCCAATGTATTAGTTAGCCAAAGCAAAATGCAAGGAAAAAATCAACCAGGTTTTATTTTTCTGGGTATGTGACCACCATGACATTTTGTATTTGACATCAATGGGTCACTGCATATATTTCCCACGACACTAGGTTTCTGCTCTGTAACTGAAAAAAAAAAAAAGCCAAAGGTATAAGTTAGCTAAAGCAAAATGAAAGAAAAAAAAAAGCAAAATATTTTCAATGCTACTATGAGAATAGTGAGTATTCGGTACATACTTTACTAAATACTAAAAAAAAAGAGTAAATACATTTACATCATCTCTGTCTTTGTAATTATTTTTTGTCCTTTTTTGATAAGAGAATACCCATTACATACAAAATGTGCTCCTCAATTGGAATCCACAAACTTTATCAGTGGCTTACATTAAATCGTTTTTCAAACTTAAAAGTTGATGGCTAAAAGTAGAAAATTGAAGGAGGAATACAAATAAATACATTGTCAGACAAACTCAACGTATAAAAGTTTTCACAAAAGAAATGATTTTGGAGAGCAAAATGAGGTCGTTCTAGAGTAATAAATATTGGACAATTATGATAAGGTGGTAACTAATTAAGCATTTCCACAAAGAAGAAGAACAAGGTGCAAAATGAAAATGAAAGAAAGACCTGGAAGATTGCGCTGAACTGAGAGTGTTTTGTGCTTCTGAAGTAGTTGCTCTGAAATGTTGGCATAAGCTGCGATTTGTTTCCTCAGAGTTTCCAACTGCTCATCAGTCATGATAACCTTCCCATTGTTGGCAACAACATTCTCATTCTGAACCTGTTTCTGCCATTCCATCAGATTCGTTATCTGTCTCTGCTGCATGTCTGTCCTTGAGGAAGAGATAGAAAATTCAGCAATGTCTGAAAAATGAACACTGCAAAGGAAAGAAAAATGATGAAAACAAACAAACATTTATAGACCAACACAAATATATAGTATATGGAGTGGAGGCAGGGAGCTGTCTACTATACTCAGTAGTCAGCATATGACCCTTTTTTCAAAATTAGCATTAAATTCATTTTATAAAGTAATAATTAATATAGTTATGATAATTGATTTGTTTATATTTTTTTGGAGAGATTTCAAATATTTCAAATTATATCTAATATTTGAATATTTTAAAAAAAGGAAAGAAAAACTAAATCGTCAACTATAATTAATGATGCTAAATTTACCATTTTTAAATTTAAAAAAATTCAAAATTCAAGTCTGAAATTTATTTAGTTTTTAACAAAGTAAATTTAATACTAACTTTTTAAACTAATAACAATATTATTTATTATTTTAATCATTATATAATAATAATTATTTATAACGCAAATTGATAATTTAACGAAATAAGAAAATAAAATATAAGAAAATAAAATTTGGGATGGATATCATGCATGTCTATAATCCTATCCAACGTTCATCTCTTATACAAAATCAGTCTCAATTTCATCTTTACCATGTCAATCATATGAGATTGATTTCGGATATAGTCATAGTAAACATAAGGTCAATAACAAATTTCAAAAGTGACTAGCATTCGTGGTCAATATGATTGTTGTTGCTTATTACAGGACAACAACTTAATGGTCCTTGTTCGAATGCTGGTAGAGTCGGAAAAAAAAATTCAAAAGTGAATTAAACTAGTATTTTTTTTTTAAAAAATACACAGGTTACAATTGATTATTTGTTATTGATTTATTTGATTTGATTATTGATACTTTTTAAATTTATGATTTGATTATTGATTTATTTCTTTTTTTAAAGTAAGAATTTAAATATCTTAAATTTAAAAATTTAAACTTTTCTTAAAAAAGGAAAGAAAAAATTAATCATCAACTATAATTAATGGAAATAAATTTGACATGTTTGCCATGGATAATGTGCATGTGCAATTGTGCATAATCCTATATACACAATCAGTTTAGTATGATCCATGCAAGTTTCATGTGGCATGTCAATCTTATGAGACTGATTTTGTAATTTAATCACCCTATGCAAAAGACCAATAACAAATTTCAAAAATTAATTAAAATATGTTTTTTTTTTAAATCGCACTAGTTACAATTGATTATTGATTGATTGATTTGATTCTTGATTTATTTCTTTTTTATGAAAGAATTCAAATATTAAAAATTATATCTAATATTTGAATATTTCTTAAAAAAGGAAAGAAAAAATTAATCACCAACAATAATTAATGATAATAAATTTACCATTCTCGGATTTCAAAAAATTTAAAAATTCAAAATACAAACTTGAAATTTATTTATAATTTAATTATTTTTAAAAAATAAATTTAATATTAATTTTTAAATTAATAATAACCTTATCATTTATTATTTTAATTATTATTTAATAATAATTATTTATAACGTTAATCGATAATTATACGAAATAAGAAAATAAAATAAAATTTGGGATGAATAATGTGCATGTGCATAGTTCTATCTAACACCCATCTCTTCGTTCAATAAGTTTTGTCCATTTTTTGTTCTATTATAATAGAGGATAGGTTAATATAGATATAATATAATTAATATATATAATAACTAATACTAATTAAAGGTGCGAATTTTCATGAAAGGGATTCTTATGATATGTTCGGAATCTTTTATGATAATCATCCGCGTCTGAAACGTATTTTAATGCCAGAAAGTTGGATAGGATGGCCGTTGCGTAAAGATTATATTACCCCTAATTTTTATGAAATACAAGATGCTCATTAAATGTAAATGAGAAAAATAAAAATAAACGAGCCGGGGGACCGGGAGATTGGATCTAGCCATAAGAAGAATTGAATGTTTGGCTGATAAATAACTCACTTCTTGGTTTTCGACCCCCTCAGTCACTACGAACCCCGATCCATTTTATTGGACGGAATTTGTATGAATTAGATTCACAAGAACCGACTAACTAGCTTTTCAATACAAAAATAAGTCTTTAGTTCTTTTTATTTTTAGCCCATTCTATTTTCATTTGGTAGTTCGACCGTGGAATTTCTTTGTTTCTTTATTTCCGGAATATGAGTGTGTGACTTGTTATAATTGATCCCGTTCATAGTACAGAGCATAAAATGGATCTGTCGTCTTGACAACGATGTTGTCCATAGATCAAATGATTTCGTGGATTGGATTTCACTTGACTGTCTACGGCTCCGTTGCGTGTGCTCGGGATAAAATTTTTGTATAAATGTATCGCCACGCTATTAAGTATTTTTATTTAAGTTCTTTTCTTTCTAAGAGGTGGAATAGAATAACCCGGTTGAAGCGTAATGATCATACGTCTCTAATGCATTGTATGTCCCATGGGTCGTTAGATAGGAATCCGAAGATGAAAAGAGAAACAAAGAATATCACTACCGTGTAAACAAATAGTTTTAGAGTAAGCATTACAGGGGGCGTTTGATAGAGGAGATTTTTTTTATCAAGTAAATGCAATTACCATTAATATGGTAGGAAAATGAGTTTGGTAGGAAAATTAAAAAAAAGTTGTTTGGTTGGCAAAAATTTTACAAGAAAAATTGGGTTGAATTTTGTGATTACCACATTGTTTCGTTCATCTTTTCTAATTTAGCTCGTTTTCTGCGAATACCACATTGCAAGTGGTAAAGTTCAACTGTGTTTTTCTTTCCTTTTTGCGTATGATTCTGAAAGGCTGGGGGAAAGAGAAGCATGGATAACTTTTTATATTTCTTCTACCAAACAAAAGCAACGTGAAATGCCAAACTCAGATGGATGAGATCTAAACAAAAATTCTGAACCAAACACTACCTTATACAGAACGAGTCTTGTATGATTCATGCAAATTTCATCCATGCCATGCTAATCAAACAAGACTGATATCTTGATTTAGTCACCCTATACAAAAGGTGAATAATAAATTTCAAAAGTAAATTAAATAGTTTTTTTTTTAAAAAAAAATGCATTTGTTATAATTTATTATGGTTATTGATTTTTTTTTAAATTTATAATTTTATTATTGATTTATTTATATTTTTAAGAAAGACATCAAATATTTTAAATTATATCAAATGTTTGAATAGGAAAGAAAAAATTAATCATCAATTATAATTAATCATAATGAATTTTACATTTTAAATTTAAAAAATTCAAAAATCATACCTTAAATTTATTATAATATCAATTATTTTTTAACAAGATAAATTTAGTACTAATCTTTATAATAATAATAAATTTTATTTTGAGTATTATATAGTATTAATTATTTATAACTCTAATTGATAATTAGACTAAATAAAAAAAATAAAATATAAAAATATAAGTCACGGCGCACGGTTTGTTAGCTTTTTTTTTTAATATGAAACCATTAGCCGTAATCTTAAGATTATCTTGTCTGTATCGTGCTATTCAATATTTATAATTTATATGGTGTCTTAAAGTTATAGGCAACATAGTTATTAACACTAATAGCATCATGATGAATCTGGTGTTCCGTTGTTATTCTGTCTTTGATACTTTGATATGATATGGTGGATGTTACCATGAGATTGGCGACAAATACTACGTCAAATTGAAAAGGGTAATAAGAGGATTTCCCGTAATCTCAATACAATGACGAATCTTTCATCTCTCATAACAAATGTTTTCTTTGAACTTTAAATCTAAGAATAATTATTCTGAGGGTCAACTTTACAAAAAGTTGCCAGGATATGTGTCAAATATTAAAAAATTTATAGAATTCTTAGTAGCTGATTTATTGAAATTAATCCTTCATTCCATAGTTCATTATTAATTTAGAATACCAAAAAAAAAATATACATGTAGAGATTGTCAAGGGGATAATTTGTTTGGAATCCATAACATCGAGTATAGCAAATTAAACAATGAAATTGAATAAGATCGACTCCATTAACTTAATGTAATAACCTTTAAATTTCTATGTGATTGAAAACCACCACCCTTATAAAGTTGTGCACATTTACCAAAAAAAAAAAAAAAAACAACAGTTGTGCATATAATGGGACGAGAAAACGAGTTTTTCATACAACCTTATAAGTAAACTCCAATGGGTTTGCCCATCACAAATCTACACTAACCGGTCCGTATTTGATTAATTAAAGTCCGCATATCATATTCATAAGTCAATGGTTTTAAAATATAAATATTATTAATTAATATCTTAAATTAATAATATATTATAAAAACAATATTACATTATACCAAATGAGATATATTTATTGTACGGAATATCTTTAGTAAAGCCATTGCTTCATAGACTGCTCTAAAATCGATCTTGTCCGCAAAGTTTCAGGGGTGACTGCAGTACTAAACCAACACATAGTCTCTTATTTTGTATGGATTTAGTATGATATGTGGGAATTAGATTATACCCCGATTTTTGTTATTTTCTCGCCAGTCACCCGTTTATGGATTTAATATATGTCTTGACTTTATCATCACACAAATTTTAAGAATCATTAGACGTATACCTCAGAACAAAACTTGAATGCCTCAAATTTATTCAAGGTTAACGTACACCTTGACATTAAACTATGACATGTCAGCATAAAACACCAATTTGTATATAACGAGAATTATATCAAAGCAGTAATTCAATAACACATAATCAGAAAAATATTCAAGACAAATGAATCCAGGTATTTTAGAGCTAATCACAAAAGGATGGCTAATTAAAGAGTTAAGTTACCAAGTTTTCATTGGTTCAATTTGATTTCTCATGAGCACAAGCCCAACCACCACAATCCTGGTTCTTTACAGCTAGAAGATGCAATAAATGTCACCCCTCCAAAATGCAGTCTCCGGCTTTCTGTTATAATTTGGAACTCCCAGGTGCTTCAGTTTCTCCTCCAGCTAGATAGTCACTTCCTAAAAAAAAAAAAAAAAAAAAAAATTGTAACTCGTAAAAATTCAAAAACGCCAATAACAAATAACTATACTATGTACAATATACCAAATGAGCTCATAAAAAATTATTGCTAATGAAGATTTTACATACTTGTGTTTGATGGCACATCATCAAAAACAGACACTGTATACAAATCATCTGACCAGAACATGGAAGCATATGGTATGTAAGAATCTGAATCCAAGTACTGCAAGTCTTCAGGGTTCTGTAAGCACAATTTTTTATCCCTTGGTTGGGACTGATATTCCTCATTGTTTATTTCTGATTCAGTGTTACCCTTACCCTCTGTCACATTATGCCGTTTTCTTTTCCGTCGAGCTCGCTTGTTCTGAAACCAATTATAAACATTTCTTTCGGATATTTGGCCATACTGGCTCAGTTCAGCGGTTATCTCCTTGATTTTTTCCTTGTTTGTAGTTCCCTTCCCCTTCCCCTCCTCAAATATTCGCCCAAGAATCTGAAGCTGCTTGAGCGTTGGAGTCCACCTCTTGTGGGTCAATGGGTCACTGCTTATATCTCCCACTACACCACTACGTTTCTGCTTGGGAACTGAAAAAACATAGTAATAATAACCCAATGTATTAGTTAGCCAAAGCAAAATGCAAGGAAAAAATCAACCAGGTTTTATTTTTCTGGGTATGTGACCACCATGACATTTTGTATTTGACATCAATGGGTCACTGCATATATTTCCCACGACACTAGGTTTCTGCTCTGTAACTGAAAAAAAAAAAGCCAAAGGTATAAGTTAGCTAAAGCAAAATGAAAGAAAAAAAAAAGCAAAATATTTTCAAGAATCCACAAACTTTATCAGTGGCTTACATTAAATCGTTTTTCAAACTTAAAAGTTGATGGCTAAAAGTAGAAAATTGAAGGAGGAATACAAATAAATACATTGTCAGACAAACTCAACGTATAAAAGTTTTCACAAAAGAAATGATTTTGGAGAGC
>NW_026899931.1:0-12902 GCF_033153095.1 Gastrolobium bilobum
TAGATCCATGCCACCCTTGCCCTTCATAATTGAATTAAATTTCAACACAAGGTATGATGGGGTTGTGCTTAAACTTTCAGGAGATTTGGTAAGAAAGAGGATAAAATGCATTTGGGTGACAATAAGATTTCCTCCTAATCCTAAAAGAAAAAGATATGAAGAAACGAGGAAACTAAAGTTCTCAATAATACAACAAAGCTGTCCAATTTCTTTAACATTAGCCACAGAAATCCTCTTGAGATACTCATGAGTAGAGCACCAAATAGAAGTCAGAACGACCAGACTCAATGCATTTGCTTTCTCTATGTCTTCCACCCTCTTTCATTCTCTCTCTTTTCCTTCTTAAGTGTTATCATTTATCAGAGCAAAGAAAATTCTGGCACTTCTCCAGAAGCATGCTTATTGTATTAAATTTCAAAAAATATGAAATCAAGTTCAAGCACATATTATAAGGAACTGAATTTTACAATGGTGAATTATAAAAACATAAGATTGTAGCACAAAAGGGACATAGACAATATAGTACCTTATGGTTAAACGAGCTAGCAACATGATCCGCAAACTCCCCATTGCCTGTCAGAAACAACATAAAACAAAACAACCTTATAAGGCTTAAGAAAAATTTAAAACTTAAAATAAATAAAAAAAGTTCCCTCAAGTAAAACAACCTTGCAGAGCAAGTGAGGCACCATTATATTTCTGAAATTTTGCAACTTTTCCATTATAGGAACATTTTTTTTGTTTGAGCAATCTAGGGCAGTCAAAGAAGCAGAAATTGTTTAACAAAAATGTTCCATGGAGTAGATTCAGAAGGTGGCCCATCAATTTCTCAAGATTGAAGCTGTAAGTTGTCAAAACAATCAACCAATGAAAGTTGAATACATAAAGAAGAGAATAATAACAGATACAAAATCATCCACCTATTTAGATAAAGAACTAACATAGACACTCTCAGTCTCTCACATAACAGTTAAAAGGAAAATTAATACAGTAACATTTGTTCAAACACACACAGACTGACAAACATATATATATAGAGAGAGAGAGAGAGAGAGAGAGAGAGAGAGAGAGAAAGAGAGAGAGATATATAGATAGAGAGAGAGACATGTATATATATATATATTAATAGGGGTGTGCATGGAGCGGTTCATAACCGGTTTTGACGAAATCCCAACCGAACTGGTTTTAAATGGTTTGGTTTTCAAACCGAACTGGTTTTTTTTTTAAAACCAGTTTTTGTTTATCCAAACTGGTTTGAAACTGGTTTCAAAACCGGTTTATGGTTCATAACCAGTTTTGATTTAAAATCAATCAAAATTGGTTTTAATTCAAAACCGATTATGAACCATAAACCGGTTATCAAGTTTAAAACCGGTTTTATAATAACTTCAAAACCGGTTTTTGATGAATTGTGCTATTTTTTTTTGAAATAAAATAAAAGATACCTTTATTATTTTTGTTAAAATAAAATAAAATACATTGTGCCATCATCCAATTTAAATTAGATCCAAGATATAGTATATCAAAATCCCCAAAGGAACAGTAATAGTAAGTTTCATATCATATACTAACATTATCTTGCAAGATTTTGTTGCTTCCTTTTTTGGTGCATAGATTTAGGAAATATATAGCAGCAGTACTAGTTTGTTTGAGTAAATTTGTCAAAACAGGGGAAACTTCATTAACAAAAACTAGAGAGGGAAGGGACAGACAGAATTTGCATTGAAAGATTCAAAAGTGTAACCAAACATTACAAGCACATTAAAGAAGCATGAAATAATGAACATTAGATGAAGGCATTTTATGTGGGTCTGTCTGTGTGGGATGAAAGCATCACTAGTTATAAGGTCAGACCCGTAACAGTGATCTTCATCTACTACTCCTAGAAACTAGGCAGAGAAAAGTGCCCATTTCTTCTTGTTCCTTATAAAGATATGCTCAGTGAAAAGAAAAAGAAAATAAAGCTATCCTTTATTTGCTATTGTAAAAACAGCAACTAAACTTTATATCTGATGAAGCTCAAATAGAGACTCAAAAGAATTCAAGAAAATTAAAAGAAAACACCCTTCACACAGACCAAAGACCATAAATGTCAAGGACATACACAAGTCAACAAAATTTCTTTTTATGTTATTGCTTAAACTTTTTTATGCATCGCCCGGATGGACGTGAACATCACTTCCAGAGCAATCAAAACTATCAGAAAAAGCCTTCAACTTTATCAGTGAATGAAATACTTAAGAAGCATTAAATCTCGGAACTGAAACTGGTATATTATGTTTCCGTAAAAAACCAATTCAATGATGATTGTAAGAAAGATTCGATCATGGACCCCTCATCAAACAGTAAAAGGCATGTTTCAGGAAAATTTGCCAGGAATATCAGCAAAATTAATGAGAAAACTAATCAAGCCCCAAGTTATGAACAGAGGATCCAAGACCAACAAAATCACTTAGAGACCCCATAAGATCGTAAATAACATTAGGGAGCAAAGAACATACTAAAACAAAACCAACTGAACATCAGAAAGTTAACAAAGAAAGAAGCAAGCAAGTCATTTAAGCATTCACAGAATTTCTAATCATGTAGAGTGAGAAGAAACAGATAAATTACCCAAGTTTTGAAAGAAACCTGTGATCGGCACCACAGAAATGAGCAATTGTGATACTATAGAGGGAGGAAAAAATCAAACTTCTTTGCAGCAAAACAAATCGATGAATCAAATGAAAAGAAAGAGAAAATACCTACAATAAAGTCACCGAATAAGCAAAGAAGGGTCCTTCAAAGCAAAAACCCCAATTTGGTTGGGATTGGGATGAATTTTCCCTTCAAAATCGAAGAAGAGAACTAGAGAAGAGGGTTGAGCCTATTGCAACCAGAAAAGGGAGAAATTGGAAAATTAAACATAGGGTTCAAAATTATACATGTTCACGACGATGCTCCCTCTCACGTCGTCACTTGGGGGGTGTTTGGTACGACGGTTTTTACAGAATTTTGAAAACTGAATTTTTTTAAATTTTAAATTTTTGAATATTATCTTAAACTGAGTGTAAAAATCATATTTTCGAAAATTAAGATTGCTGGATAAAAAAAAAATTCTCCTCTACCACCCCTTGGAGTAAATAACAACAGTGTAAGACCAAAACAAATGGATATCCATTATTGCAAGTTTTATTTTATCGGTAACCAAACGGATATAAAAAATAAAAAATAAAAAATAGTTTGACATAAAACCGGTTTTTTAAATGGAGGAGAGATATTCTTACCAGTGTTTTAAAACTTGGACCGGTCATCGACTCGGTCGAGGTACTGGGTCACTGGGTTATTGGTTCAACTGAGTTGAACTGGGTTCAACCGGATATACTGTTCACGTATTAAAAAAATATAAATATATTACTAGTTATATATAGATTGAACTGGTGGAGAACAACCACAGAAATGTGACAGAGGAAATGGAACTATCTATGGATTAAGGAAGCAAGAAGTAACTGAAAATATAGATACTACGGTGACGAACTCTATTTTGTGAAGAAAAACCAAAGATAAAAAAATTCATAGAACCTCAGTAACCAATCAAAACCTAAGAGTGTCGTAGATGTGCTGTAGTTGAATTGTTTCATCAAACACATGGCGAGCACTGAGTGTGCTCAACTAAAAAAAAAAAAAACTGATGCTATTAGAACTAAAAAAGAGAGGTAAAGTATAAATTTAACACATAATCTTCAGGAACTGAGCATTTGCATTTAAAAATGACTACCCAAATACCCATAATTCAATGAGATGTGAAGTATACCTGAATAATGCTGGAATGGAAGGACCACTTTCGACGATGTTTCCTACTTTTCCTACGAAATTGAAGGTTGTTTGTTGCACATCAAAGTCTCTGACGAAGGCCACCGGAATCCGAGTTCGTTATTATTCTCTTCTCGCTCATTTTATCTTCAATTTCATCCATTGCGCTTTTGCTTTTGCGTTTTGGTGAATGATTATCGTTTGCTTTTGCGGGTCTCCGGTTTTTAGTCAAACCCGCTGATGCGTAACTCGAACCGCTCACAAGTCCGGTTCACCGGAAATCGGGTTGAACTATTTTTATTCGATTTTAATTGATATATTTATATTTATCCACACAAAATTGTTCTTATAGTTGCATCTATATTACTATATATCTATATTTCTTACAGTTGCCTTTAAAATAGACTCTTTGTGGTGTGTGTATTTGTGACACATATAAGAGATAAAGAGTTTAAAAATATTTGAGTTCGTATGTTTAATATTTTATGAAACACTTTATAGTTGAAGTTGAATCGGGTAATATCGGATACCAAAAAAAAAGAATAGGGTAATATCAAAAGATCATTCGTTAGTTTAGTTATATAATAATAAATATTATGAATAGGCTTAACAAAATATTATTAATAGGCTTAACTATTTTTTATGCAGAAAGTTGTGGTATTATTAATAGGCTTAACAATCACCAATGCAAAAAGTAGTGAGATATTAATATAGTTGTTTGACATCCAATTTTAAACTTTTTTCCCACACATGAAGTTTAAATTTAAAATATTTTTTATCAACTATAAATATATTTTAGAATTTTAAATATATTTTTTGTTTAATCTATAATTTTATATTAAATTCGAATTTATATATATCTTTTTCCTTGTGCATAAATATTAAATGTTGAACTCTTTTCTCACCTATCAAGTACAAAATTTAAATTAAAAAGTTTAAATTTTGAATATTAAATATTTTCTCACATAATAGTAAATATTATTAATAGACATAATAATTTTTTATACAAATAGTAGTGAAAAATATCTGTAGAAGATTGTACACTTTCTCCAAATAATAGCTTTTATTCATTCATTCATGACATAGGAAATAGTGTTATACTCTTTAAAAAAAAATGAAAGTTAAATTTTTTTCTTATATACTAAATTAAAATTTTTATTTTTATAGTGATTAAATTTTTATAATTTGTTTTTTTACAGAATGATAAAGGTCAATTTATTTTTATTTAAATTTAAAATTTAAATTCTTTTGTATTAATTATAAATTTTTTATATAAATTTTTCTCTTTTAATTTATGATTTTTGTACGTTTTTTTAAATTGGTTATACATGTATATTTAAAATGTTCATGTTAAATAATTTTGTTATTTTACAATATTTTTTTAATGTATTTGTTTTTTTTTATGCAGCATTGATAGGGCTAACAATTATTCATGCAAAAAATAGTGGGATATACAACAAAAGAAAAGTAGGTCTTTTTTACTTATAATATACAACAAAAGAAAAGTAGTGGGATATTAAATGAGGTGTCTGCCACCAATTTTTTTTCACAATTGGTAAGTTAAAAATTCAAATTCAAAATTCAAATTTAAACATAAATTCAAAATTTAAAATAGTTGAGTTATTATTAATTTGAAAATTCCAATGTAGAAAGGAGTGTGATTTCAAATCAGTTGTATGCCACCAAAAATTATTCCCATAATTTTCCATTTAATTTATTTTCAGATTTCGAATTTATTTTACAATATAAATAATTTTGTTATTTTACAATGTTTTTTTAATATTTTTTTTATGCAGCATTGATAGGGCTAACAATTATCCATGCAAAAATTAGTGAAATATACAACAAAGGAAAGTAGAGGTCTTTTTTACTCGTAATATACAACAAAAGAAAAGTAGTGGGACATTAAATGAGCTGTCTGCTGTTTACCAAAAAAAAAAAAAAAGCTGTCTGCCACCTAAATTTTTCCAAAAAATTTCCCACCATTACAAAGTTAAAAATTCAAATTCAAAATTTAAAGAGTCGAGTTATTATTAATTTCGAAATTCCAATGTAAAAAGCAGTGGGACATTGAATGAGTTGTCTGCCACCACAAATTGTTCACTTAAATTTCCACTTATTTTATTTCGATTTGTATATTAAATTTTATATTTAAATTTCAACTATTTATATTAAACCTAACCATAATAATATATTTTCCAATAAATTTTGTAAATATACTTAACAATTTTCATGTAGAAAGTAATGGGTTATTAATACAATTGTCTACCACTAAAAAAAGTTGAACTATTTTTCAACGTACATCAATTTAAAATTCGATTTCAAAAAAGTAGGGGGATATAAATAAAAGTATTTGCCACCAATTAATGCTGAACTCTTTTCCCAAATATATCAAGTTTGAATTTTATAATTTAAAAAAATAATGAGGTTTTAAACATAAAAAAATGATATTAATCATAAAAAATGATTAAATATTTTTAAAAATGTTTATGTTAAATATTTTTAAAAAATTACTTGTACCAAATTCTTTTTTTTTTTTGTATTATATTTTTGAATTGTTTTATTTTTAAAAAAAATATTCTGTAATATTCACTTTTTTGTAAGGGATGTTGGTTTCAAGGCTAATTAAGATAAATTTAATTAGAAG
Source organism: Gastrolobium bilobum (assembly GCF_033153095.1). Taxonomy (NCBI): domain Eukaryota; kingdom Viridiplantae; phylum Streptophyta; class Magnoliopsida; order Fabales; family Fabaceae; genus Gastrolobium; species Gastrolobium bilobum. The sequence goes on from NW_026899931.1 coordinate 6,440, forward strand.
ATGAAAAGCTTCATATGCATGTATTATATTTTGGAATTGAAGAGCCACAAATTTCTCTTCTGGTCCATATTCTCAATATCAAGACGATCTTCAGCATTGAGGTTTCTAGCCGTAAGAAATCGGGTAATCTCTGGCCACTTAGGATTGCAGGTGATCGTTATAAACAGATGAGGATATACAGCCCAACGGCGAATTGCAAAGGCATCTTTACAATTCTCAACCATATAGCTAGGTCCGCCTCTGAACGAAGAAGGAATACTGATACGCTTTCCAGTTTTTATATGGAATGACAGAATAACAGACCATTACTAATGTTACAAAGCGGTTGTCGATTGCAGCTCAACTCATTTCGTACATCAGAAAGGCTGCAAGTTATAACAGTCAACAATCAAAAACAACAACAAACTGCACTTAAAAGGAGTTGAAATCAACCATTCTAACGTAACAACAAATGAAATTAGAGCCAAATAAAAAATACTTGCTGACTTGGGAGACAGAGAACGAAGATAGATTTTCTACAAAACAACACACAAAAACAAATAATCAAAGTTTGTTGGGTATACTAATTTTCACGTATCACGTAGAATGAAAAAATTCAATAACGTTTGCATACGAAGAATTATATCATTTTTTTTTTCATTTTTATGGTTTAAACTACAACTACTTTTTTACAATTTTTAAAGCAGCTTATGTTCAGAGCAAAAATAAAAAATAAAAACAACAACAAAGAAATGTTTCTAACAGAAGTTAATATATATATATATATATATATATATATATATATATATTATGTACAGTAAGCGTAACATACAATATATTTTTTGCAAAAATATAGAAAAATTTCCCATGAAATAATATATCAGTGAATGTACTGTTACCGTTAGTAATATTGCGGAGCGGTTGTCGGTTGCAGTTCAATTCATTTTGTCCGTTGATCACATCAGAAAAGCTGCATGTTATAACAATCAACAATCAAAAACAACAACAAACCGCCCTAAAAAGGAGTTAAAATCAACCATTATAACTTAACAACAAATGAAATTAGAGCGTTATAAAATATACCTGCTGACTTGGGTGGTAGAGAATGTACATAGATCTTCTACAAAACAACTCACAAAAATAATTAATCAAAGTTTGTTGGGTATACCAACTTTCACGTACCCTGTAGAAGCAAAAAATTCAATAACGTTTGCATATGAAGAATTATATCAGTTGATTTTTATTTTATTTTAAACTACAGCTATTTTTTTACAATTTATAAAGCTGCTTATGTTCATCGTGAAAAAAAAAACAACAACAAAGAAACTTCTGTAACAGAAATTAATGTAGATAACATTAAATACATCTATATGAGCGTAACACAAAAGACATAAACATAGGAATCGTCCACAGATTGAAGGATAGCATTTCGTACGTACCAGTAAACGGAGATAAGACATGACAACTTGAGGTAGAAGAATTACTCAAAATATTTTTAAAACGGTCTGTGCTTCTTCTCTTATTTGGGGGAGTTTCGAAATCTGATGGATGTTTATTCATGACAGTCTTGCACTGAAAAATCCCAATATATTTTTTAAATTCAGAAACAATCGAAAAGAATAAGTTTGACAGCGCCCAACTTGCTTGGAAGAAATGTAATAGTGAGATAAAACATATGCTTTTGGTGATGGTGGACATCAGTCCTCAAGTTGAAGGACAGACGATAATCATGACGGGTCGGCCTAAAATTACCGCTATTGAATCCAAGTCCAACTTTTTTTATAAAATACACCTCTCCGTCTGTGATTTTTTTTTGAACCTGCAGAGATCCTTTGACAGTAGCATGGATCCTTCCACCCTACAAAAAAAGGGAAAGCCAAAATATCAACAACGGAAACGAAAATCATAACAACAGACACATAAATGTAAAATAACAACAGAGACAAAATCACAACAGTGATGAAAACATTAAAAAAATGATCAGCACTACTCGTTCATCCAACAGGACCATCTCAACATTGTCGTCAAAATCTTTACATTGAAAGCATTTCGTTTGGGAAGACGAAAAAGAAGAAAAGAAAGAGGCTATTTTTCTCAAAGAAATATAATTAGCGAGAATTGAATACCGGAGGAAAAAACGAAATAACAATGTACAACGTTCCTTTTTATAGACGCAAGCAACAAAAGAAAAGCATCAAAAAATTTCCAAATTCTTTCCCACCATTACAATTTGAAATTTAAAATTGAAATTCAAAATTTGAAATCAATTCAGAATTCGAATTTTAAAAGAGTGAGCAATTCCAACGTAGAAAGCATTTAAAAGAGTTGAGTAATTCTAATGCACAAATCAGTGGGACATTGAATGAGTTGTCTGCCACCAACCATTTATAACAAATCTTGACCATTGATGTAGATGAAGAAATCTTGTCAATCGATTTAAATTGAAGATTAGTTTTTATTTTATATTTTTTTATTCACTGATTTACCAAAGAAGGAAAGGTTTTTAAAAGTTTGTAGTGTGAACGCAAAGCTGAAAGTGAAGGAGCAAACGACACGTCAGCAGACTTGCCAAAGAATGGGTTTGTCTTAGAATATAAGATGGGGGGCAAGATATTCTTACACCGGTATAAGAGTTAGAAGTCTTACACTCAATCTTGACCATTGATCCACTTGTATCCAATGATTCACATTACTAAAAAATTTGAGCCCTTAGATATAAGTGGGATCAGTGGACAAGATTGAGAGTGTAACTTACTCTGGTGTAAAATGATCTTGACCCATATATATATATGACAAGTATTTGATAGCTGCACGTACAACACTTACAGGAATGTAAATCCCATATATATATATATATATAGAGAGAGAGAGAATGTATTAAATAATATAAAATAGGCCGACATGTAGGCTTATAGATCCGACATGTAAAAGAAAACCTATGTCATGCTTTCTAAATAGATTTGTTTTAGCTCTTAAACTGAAACTGTTCTATAATTTTAATAATAATAATTTTGAAAAATAAAAAAATAAAACCAAAGAAGGAGATTTCCTTTATATATTATTTAGCATACTGGTCAGTATTACGTGTTTGCTAATTTTATTTTTTAATAATAATAATCATTAGTGTTTTATAAGTGATTATATATATATTTTCGATAAATATTAAGTGATTATATTTTATCCTTTTAAGATGTATTTAAAGTTGTATATTTTGAATATTTTTTTTAAAATAATTAAATCAATATATAATCACTTAATGGCTAAAGTATGGAATCCCCCCTCTCCTTCTACGGTAGTATAGTATAGGATATAGAATCAGATATATTAATTAGCATTTTAATTAACATTTATTTATTTAGAATTAAGAAATCCCTCCCTCCTCGATGTATGTAAGTGACAAAACAAAGATGGATTTGATATTTGGATTGGATTGGGCCAAAAACAAAACAAAAAAAAGATGTTGCTCCTGAAAATAACACCCGACCCAAGTCCAACCATTGCATTGCATTGCATTGCATTGCATTGCACTCAGTGTAGTGTAGTGTCTGATTGTCAAGTCAAGTGTGGCCCTCTCCAATGCAAATCAATGTAATGTGCTTTGGACACTTGACCACGCGCGCGCTTTTTAGCAGGTAATCTATAATAATTTGATTTCAGCGCAAATATTATAATTTAAAGTTTTATTATAATTAATTAAAGATGGATTGGATTGGGCCAAAACAAAACTGATCAAAATAACCAACCATTGCTCTTAGTCTCTCTCACCTCTCAATGCATAATCCGAAACATGCAGATGCAGTCTCATCTCAGATCACAAATTTACAATTTACAATTTTCAAAGATTTTTAATCTAAAATTGGGCGGGATTTAATTTAATAACACTCACTCATTCCTCTCTTTCTTCTCTCTCTCTCTCTCCACCAAAGAAAAACCCTAAGCCTAGCCCCCTTCTCTTCTCTTCTCTTCTCTTCAATCAAGCTCAGCTCAACTCACAATAACAATACTGTTGAAGATCTTGTTCAACAAGATAAGCTACCAACTACAAGCAGCTCCTCAACTCACAGGAAAGGAACTTTCTTTCGCCTCTGCTTTTATTTCATTTCATTTCATTTCGTTGGTTCTACCATTTATTTTAAGTGTGTTATTGCGTTTTTTTCTTTTTTCTTTTTGTTTCAGCGACCATAAAACATGTATTTTTATTTGTATTTGTAGCTCAGCTTAAAAAAGACACTGAACAGAGGCATTTCTCCTCTTGATGGCACCCGACTCTGAGCCTCTTGAGTTGAGATTCTTCTCAAAAATCTTCCTTTACTTGCTGCTGAGGATAAGGTAACTTCCGATACCACACCATACCATACCTTTATTTTTTCTTAAATCCTCATTATTAATACTGTATGTCATGTATTTGTTTGTGCTCTATAGTCTATGGTTTATTCATTGTATCTGTATTGTTACTTTTGTTTGTAGTGATAAGTTTTTTATAACTGAATGAATCTTAGAAGCTCAGTTTCAGTTCACTCAGTATTATTACTTTGCCTCTGCTTTTAAAAAGTATATAAGAGGAGCTTAATAGTTGTTTAAGTTTAGTGTGTGATTAATTTAAAGAGAAGAAAATAAATAAAAAAATGGATTTGAAAAATTTCTTAATAAGATTGAAGTTTAATTGCGCTGTTTGTGTTACTTTATTTAGGGAATAGGAGAGATGCTAGACTACTGTTCTGTTGATCAAAGATCAGAGTCAGATCCTCAGAGCACCTAATGTTGTGATTTGACAAGAGAGCTTTATTTGTTATTAATTGCGCACTTCTTCTTTTTTTTGCTTCCTTGCTTCTCTCCTGAGCTCCTACCTTTCTCTCTCTCTCTACGTGTCTCTCTCTTTCACTTTCTCAAAATCTTGGCTTCTTAGGGAATTTTGAAGCTTTTTTTGTTTCCAAAAATTGATAGTGTTATTATATTAAAACTATCTAGCTGTGTTGTGTAGCACTGTATCATTCATTCACCTATTCTGTAGTCTATAATCCTTGTATCTTTTCCCCCAAAGAGAGTCCTTGCTACTGATATCGATGTATTCTCTTGTTTACTCGTACATATATGTTTTCATTGTTTAATTTTAATTTTCACTGGCATCTAGCTTAAACGTAAAAAATGTAATTTAATTGGGCGGGATTTAATTTAATTACACTCACTCATTCCTCTCTTTCTTCTCCCTCTCTCTCTTCTCCACCAAAGAAAAACCCTAAGCCCCCTCTTCTCTTCTCTTCTCACCCTTCAATCAAATCACAAAAATGGTTGGTTACCTTTTCTTTTCGTTATCTTCTCTTCCTTCTAAACAAACGATTCATTGAATCTGACTTGAATGAATGTTCTTCTTCAAGTTTTCTTTCTTTCTTTCAATCAAATCACAAAAATGGTGGTTACCTTTGGCCGATGCTCAGCTCAACTCACAATAACAATACTGTTGAAGATCTTGTTCAACAAGATAAGCTACCAACTACAAGCAGCAGCTCAACTCACAGGAAATGAACTTTCTTTCGCCTCTGCTTTCATTTCATTTCATTGGTTCTTCCATTTATTTTAAGTGTGTTATTGCATTTTTTTTTTTCTTTTTTTTTGTTTCAGCGACCATAAAACATGTATTTCTTTTTGTATTTGTAGCTCAGCTCAAAAAAGACACTGAACAGAGGCATTTCTGAGCTAGTCCTCTTGATGGCCCCCGACACTGAGCCTCTTGAGTTGAGATTCTTCTCAATAATCTTCCTTTACTTGCTGCTGAATGCTGAGGATAAGGTAACTTCCCCTCCATACCATGCCATACCTTTATTTTTTCTTAAATCCTCATTATTAATACTGTACGTGTCATGTATGTATATTTGTTTGTGCTCTATGATGGTTCATTCATTGTATCTGTCTGTATTATTACTTTTGTTTGTAGTGTTAAGTTTCTTATATATAACTGAATGAATCTTAGAAGCTCTGTTTCGGTTCACTCAGTATTATTACTTTTTGCCTCTGCTTTTAAAAACATGCATGTATATAAGAGGAGGTTAATTAATAGTTGTTTAAGTATTCTCTTGTAAGGATTTGATTAAAGTTTAAGAGAGCTACTGTTCTGTTTTCAGAGCCATTAATTGCTTTTGCGTCCTAGATTTCTCCTAATGTGAAAGTTGTGATTTGACAAGAGATATTGCTTTTATTTTTTTGCGTACACTCTTCTCTCTTGAGATTTTCCGCTTCCTACCTTTCTATCTCTACGTGTCTCTCTCTTTCACCTTTCTCAAAAACTTATTGCTGCGACCTGTCCATTATCTCTCACTTTACATTATCTTTGGACTCTCATTTCACTTCCATAGATCCATTGTCTTCTAGTTCACCGAAACCGCCACCACCTACCCCATTATATTACAGATCAGAACCACTCTCTTCTTTGCATGTGCACCCAACAAACAACTAGTTTTTTTTTACATAATAATGATGAGGCGTTTCA